>NC_135736.1:50080000-50297500 GCF_041903045.1 Epinephelus lanceolatus
AATGAAAACTGTTGGGCTGATCATTTCAGTGACTGACTGAAATTGCCCCTTCTGCCGTCATTTTTTTTCTCTCCTCTTAAAAGAAGCGTAGCCGTCACACACACAGCGTCTTTGTGAGGAAACACATTGGTTCAAGTCCTATCTAGAAGACAGGAAGTACTTTGTTGAAATTGGTAACTGTGTCTCAGACCACATGGCCTTGACCTGTGGGGTGCCCCAAGGGTCAATCCTGGGACCCCTTCTGTTCAATGTCTACATGCTGCCTTTAGGCCAGTTAATACAAAATAATAATGTGTCCTACCACAATTATGCAGACGACACTCAGATCTATGTCTCACTGACAGCAGGTGAATATGGACCAGTGGATTCACTCTGTCACTGCATCCAACAGGTCAGTGTGTGGATGCAAAACAACTTTCTCCAGCTAAATTCAGACAAGACTGAAGTCATCGTATTTGGTCCACAGAAACAAAGAGAAGGTGTCAGCAGTCACCTCCAGTCTCTCTCTCTAAAACCTAAAAATCAGGTTAGAAATCTCGGGGTAATAATGGACTCAGACTTGAACTTTAACAGCCACATCAAATCAATAACATCAGCAGCTTTTTACCATCTAAAAAACATTGCCAAAATCAAAGGTATAGTGTTTAAACCTGACTTGGAGAGACTTATCCATGCATTTGTTTCTAGTAGGTTAGACTACTGTAACGGCCTGCTCACTGGCCTCTCCAAACGGGCCGTAAGACAGCTGCAGTACATCCAGAATGCTGCTGCTCGGGTCCTGACCAGAACCAGGAAGTACGAGCACATTAGTCCTGTGCTCAGGTCTCTACACTGGCTTCCTGTGGCTCAGAGAATAGACTTTAAAGCAGCTCTGCTTGTGTACAAGTCTCTCCACGGCCTAGCACCAAAGTACATCTCTGACATGTTAGTGCCATATGAACCATCTCGGACTCTGAGGACCTCAGGGACCGGCCTCCTGCTGGTGCCCAGAGTCAGGACTAAAAATGGGGAATCAGGATTCCAGTTTTATGCAGCTAAAATCTGGAACAGTCTTTCTGAAGATGTGAGACAGGCCTCTACTCTGACAATGTTCAAATCTAGGCTCAAAACAGCTCTATTTCACTGTGCATATGACTGAAAGGATCTTATCTGCACTCTTCTCTTTTAAAGCTCATTTTATAATGATTATTTATGTTTTTATTTTGTATTGTGATTTTAATGCATTTTCTTGTTCTGTAAAGCACTTTGAATTACTTTGTGTACGAATTGTGCTCTACAAGTAAAATAGCCTTGCCTTGCCTTAATGTGTGTTTAATGTGTGTTTAATGTGTGCTTAATATCGATCGTATCAAGCGCCTGTGTAAGTCTACAAAGCTTCAGATCCATCATATTTATTTAAAAGAACTCTTAACGGAGTATAACTCAATGGTTAAAGCTGCTCGGGCCTCTTATTTTGCTGACCTCATTTCCTCCAATAAGCAGAATCCCAAAGTTGTTTTTGACACTATAAATAATCTTGTTTGTTCCCAGCCCCCTGCGGTGCCCATTTTTTCTGTTAATGACTGTAACAACTTTCTGTCGTTTTTTGTCAACAAAGTTGCTAGTGTTAGAGCAAGTATTACCCCTTCCTCTGCTCTTCCCCCTGCTCCTTCTTTACAGCAGCCTATACTAGATCGTTTCTCACTCATTTCCCTACAAGATTTAACTAAGCTAGTGAGCAGTATGAAGACGTCCTCCAGCCCGTTAGACATCTTGCCCACGTCTCTACTGAAAAAAGTTATTGGTTCCATCGGCTCTTCCCTGCTCTATATTATTAACTGCTCACTGGTTTCTGGCTGTTTTCCCTCCTATTTTAAAAAGGCGGTTGTCCAGCCGCTTCTTAAAAAGCCCAATCTGGACCCTTCATTATTTAGCAACTTTAGGCCCATTTCTAAATTGCCTTTTATTTCAAAAATCTTAGAAAAAGTCGTTGCTAACCAACTAGTTCCTGCCATAAACAAGCATTGTATTTATGACAAATTTCAATCTGGTTACCATCAGCAGCATTCCACTGAGACAGCACTTCTTAGAGTATCTAACGACATCATGATGGCCTCTGACACTGGTAAATGTACCATCCTAATGCTGCTCGACCTTAGCGCAGCCTTCGATACTGTGGATCACCACATCCTGTTAGATAGGCTCAGTAACTGTGTTGGCATTTCAGGCAGTGCCCTTGACTGGTTTGCCTCCTACCTCTCTGGTAGAAGTTTCTCTGTAGCATCTGGTCCTTTTATGTCCGAGTCCATCCCCCTTTCTTGTGGGGTGCCCCAGGGCTCAGTGTTGGGTCCAATTTTGTTTGCTCTGTATATGCTACCTCTTGGAAACATTATCAACAGGTTTGAGAGTGTATCTTATCATATGTATGCAGATGATATTCAGCTGTATTTTTCCTTTTATCCTGACAGGACTGACAGTCTGAATGTACTGCATGACTGTTTGTCTGCAATTAATGACTGGATGGTCAACAATTTCCTCCAGCTTAACGCTGCTAAGACGGAGGTCCTTATTGTCACTCCTGACTGTACTGCTTCTAGGGTGGCGAGCTGTATTGGGTCCCTGTTTTCAAATATCCGCTCTAACCTGAGAAATCTCGGAGTTATTTTTGACCAGGCCATGCACTTCGATAAACACATTCACATGTTGACCCGTACATGCTTTTTCCACCTTAAAAACATTGCAAAACTGACATCTGTTGTATCACATGCTGAACTAGAAATGATCATTCACGCCTTTGTGTCATCACGTCTGGATTACTGCAACTCTCTTTTCATGTGTCTCAGTAAAACTCATGTAGATCGCCTCCAACTGGTGCAGAATGCCGCTGCCAGGCTGTTAACCAAATCACCCAAAAACTGCCACATTACTCCCGTCCTGGCCTCCCTACACTGGCTTCCTGTCAGCTTTAGGATCCTGTTCAAAATCCTTGTTTTAACTTTCAGAGCCCTTCATGATCAGGCACCTGAGTATCTGTCTGACCTGCTGCATGTCTATGTTCCCAGTAAGACACTTAGGTCGGCCGATCACGGCCTGTTGGCAGTTCCTCGCACTAGGCTTAGAACTAGAGGTGACCGGGCCTTTGAGTCCATTGCACCCAGATTGTGAAACGCCCTCCCACAGAACCTGAGAGCCGCAGCATCGGTTGATATCTTTAAGAAGCACCTTAAAACCTACCTGTATAGGCAGGCATTCTTTAACTTGGCTTAAGTGTTTTAGTTTTGCAACAACTGTTTCATTTTTGTGTCTCTGTATGTGACCTGTATGTTTGTATGTATGTATTCTTGTTTGTATTTTAATCCTGTGAAGCATTTTGTGAGTCCTCTCTGTGAAAAGTGCTATACAAATAAATTTTACTTACTTACTTACTTAATATGTGTTTAATGTGTGCTTAATGTGTGTTTAATGTGTGCTTAATATGTGTTTACTGTGTGTTTAATGTGTGCTTAATGTGTTTAATGTGTGCTTAATATGTGTTTAATGTGTGCTTAATGTGTGTTTAATATGTGCTTAATGTGTGTTTAATGTGTGTTTAATGTGTGCTTAATGTGTGCTTAATATGTGCTTAATGTGTGCTTAATGTGTGTTTAATATGTGCTTAATGTGTGTTTAATGTGTGCTTAATGTGTGTTTAATGTGTGCTTAATATGTGTTTAATGTGTGCTTAATGTGTGTTTAATGTGTGCTTAATATGTTTAATGTGTGCTTAATGTGTGTTTAATGTGCGCTTAATATGTGTTTAATGTGTGCTTAATGTGTGTTTAATGTGTGCTTAATATGTGTTTAATGTGTGCTTAATGTGTGTTTAATCTGTGTTTAGTGTGTCTAATGTGTTTAATGTGTTTAATGTGTGTTTGTGTGTTTAATGTGTGTTTAATGTGTGCTTAATGTGTGTTTGTGTGTGTTAAATGTGTGCTTTATGTGTGTTTGTGTGTTTAATGTGTGCTTATTGTGTGTTTAATGTGTTTGTGTGTGCTTAATGTGTGCTTAATGTGTGTTTAATGTGTGCTTAATGTGCGTTCAAAGTGTGTTTAATGTGTGCTTAATGTGTGTTTGTGTGTTTGTGTGTGTGTTTAATGTGTGCTTAATGTGTGTTTAATCTGTGTTTAATGTGTGCTTAATGTGTGTTTAATCTGTGTTTAGTGTGTGTCTAATGTGTTTAATGTGTTTAATGTGTGTTTGTGTGTTTAATGTGTGCTTAATGTGTGCTTAATGTGTGTTTAATGTGTGCTTAATGTGTGTTTAATGTGTGCTTAATGTGTTTACTGTGTGTTTAATGTGTGCTTAATGTGTGTTTAATGTGTGCTTAATATGTGTTTAATGTGTGCTTAATGTGTGTTTAATATGTGCTTAATGTGTGTTTAATGTGTGTTTAATATGTGCTTAATGTGTGCTTAATATGTGCTTAATGTGTGCTTAATGTGTGTTTAATGTGTGCTTAATGTGTGTTTAATGTGTGCTTAATGTGTGTTTAATGTGTGCTTAATATGTGTTTAATGTGTGCTTAATGTGTGTTTAATGTGTGCTTAATATGTGTTTAATGTGTGCTTAATGTGTTTAATGTGCTTAATGTGTGTTTAATCTGTGTTTAGTGTGTGTCTAATGTGTTTAATGTGTGTTTAATGTGTGCTTAATGTGTGTTTGTGTGTGTTAAATGTGTGCTTTATGTGTTTGTGTGTTTAATGTGTGCTTAATGTGTGCTTGATGTGTGCTTAATGTGTGTTCAATGTGTCTTTAATGTGTGCTTAATATGTGTTTGTGTGTTTGTGTGTGTTTAATGTGTGCTTAATGTGTGCTTAATGTGTGTTTAATCTGTGTTTAGTGTGTGTCTAATGTGTTTAATTGGTGCTTAATGTGTGTTTAATGTGTGTTTGTGTGTGTTAAATGTGTGCTTAATGTGTGTTTGTGTGTTTAATGTGTGCTTAATGTGTGTTTAATGTGTGCTTAATGTGTGCTTAATGTGTGTTTAGAGTGTTTGTGTGTGTTTAATGTGTGCTTAATGTGTGCTTAATGTGTGTTTAATGTGTGTTTAAAGTGTTTGTGTGCTTAATGTGTGTTTAATGTGTGCTTAATGTGTGTTTAATGTGTGCTTAATGTGTGTTTAATGTGTGTTTAATGTGTTTAATATGTGCTTAATGTGTGTTTAATGTGTGCTTAATGTGTGTTTAGTGTGTTCTTAATGTGTGTTTAATGTGTGTTTAAAGTGTTTGTGTGCTTAATGTGTGTTTAATGTGTGCTTAATGTGTGTTTAATGTGTGTTTAAAGTGTTTGTGTGCTTAATGTGTGTTTAATGTGTGCTTAATGTGTGTTTAATGTGTGTTTAAAGTGTTTGTGTGCTTAATGTGTGTTTAATGTGTGCTTAATGTGTGTTTAATGTGTTTAATATGTGCTTAATGTGTGTTTAATGTGTGCTTAATGTGTGTTTAATGTGTTTGTGTGCTTAATGTGTTTAATGTGTGTTTAATGTGTGCTTAATGTGTGTTTAATGTGCGTTTAATGTGTGTTTAATGTGCGTTTAATGTGCGTTTAATGTGTATTTCATGTGTGTTTAATGTGTGTTTAATGTGTTTGTGTTTTTTAAAGAGGGTTACTATGGGCTGAAATATGTGCCACCAGAAACTGAATTTGAATCATTTATATTTGAATTTGAATTTCTAAACTTGAATAACTGCATTGAAAAACTGAATTTGAATCACATAATTTGAAATTGTATTGTTTAATTTGAATCAATGCATTGAAAAACTGAATCTGAATAGTATCATTTGAAATTTAATTTATTAGTTTGGAACTGAAGTCCAATCAAATTTGATCCTCACTGAAAATTCAACTCTCTGTATATCTTCACATTCAGTTCTCACAATTCAACTGTGAGAACTGATTGTTTAATGTTTAAATTATTGTTTAATATAAGTAACAAACACATTAATACACAACTATTTAAAAGACATTAGCTTTCTATTGGTACTATTTCTGACCACGGAATTTAATTTCTGTGTATCACTAAATAAAAGGGCATGCATGGCATGGTGACTAAGTTCATCAGTTGCTCTTGATTTATAAAATACATTATTTTTCGTAGGATTCCTGCTGTTCAGTAAGAGCTATGCTTTCTGTCTCTGGGCTGTGAGTTAGTATCTGCACTAAATCTTACTTCAGTGTTCGAGTCTCTTCCTTTCACAGCCCTGCCTTTCATGTTATTCACACTCAGCTCAAGCATTGCGATGTGACAGTGTTCAACCTAAAGTAAAAAAATATGAAAGAGGAAGCTGGGTTTGTGTAACAGTCTTACACAGATCACTTATCTCTACATTTCCTGTAAATAAGCACCTTGACAGTTATGCTATAGCGTCTACACGAGAAAATATGATGAACAGAGTTTTGTGCGACATTGATTGCGAACATATGCAACATTTGGGGGGTTGTTTTTCATTATCTGAAGTAAGGGTCAAAGGACACAAGGTGTCGTGTGGTGTACAGATTATGTAGCCCCCCGAGGCAAGTTGTGATTTGTAGTATTGGGCTATATCGCAGGCCCCACAGAGTCTCCATGACTTTTGACTATCTTGGTATTTAACATGTTTATCTTATTTTCTCTTTGGCAGTGATGGGAATACATCATTGTCTCCCAAACTGGGGGTGTAGGTGTATTTTTTACACATGATAGAGTGTGTTTTTTTCTTTAGGATGGATTGACTTAGCAAAAACTGCAAAAACTACTAATGCATACAAAAAAGCTGCAAGGCAGACGTCTGTGCTGAAGTGTTGTTCACATGCAAATAGTGGGGGTTTGAAGCAGCTCTCCATGTTTCTTGGAAGTCATGTGATGTACAGCTAACCAATCGGTTTCTGTCACTCACAGTAGGACAATTTTAAATTGGTCACTGTCCTCACTGTAACTGTCTGAACTCTGACAAACCTTCCTATAGTTTCTTATAAGAGTAAAGACAATGGAGGTTGACTTTTCTTGCAGCTGAACAACTCATAGAAACTCAGAGCCAGTATCCTCTTGGCTCATCTGTTTCAACTTTAAGGCCTCTAGTTCCGCAGACCGGGTGAGGCAGAGGCGGAGGCGGAGGCGCAGCGCACCTGCGCTCCGCCAACTGGGTGTGGCCAGGCGGATTTTGCAAGTTTGGCAGACCGTGCGCCTGGCGCAGCTACTCCTCTTTCCCACCTCCGTCCCTCCTACCGGCGCAAGTCGGAAAGAGGGAGGAGAGAAGGCGTGGAGTGGGTTTTACACACATCACAGCGATCAAATGAGCCCCTCTCCTCGCCCTTAAATGCACCGCATGAAGGCGTAATGAGAGTTTACTCAATTCGCCATGGCAGAAGAGAGCAGCAGCGTCAGACGGCCAAACTTCTCCCAGGAGGAAACTGATGTTTTGGTCCAGGAGGTCCAAGCTTGCAGTGTCCGAATATACGGAACTGTGAGCAGACCTCCATGGGCTCTCTCTATCGCAGTCTCACTCTGTTTCTTTTCTTTTGACTTTTCTAAGATGACAGATGCTGAATATATACTCCCTATCTGATGCTGTGGCCGTTTGTGGTTGGCTGAGAGGGATGTGAACTCATTAGTTTGCAGGCTGTGTTTCCATTAAACACCAAAAACCAACTAAAAAATAATATTAAAACACATTTCCCGTCTCAGGTTTGTAGATTTTATTGATGCCACACAATTATTTTCAATGTCCTGACTATAACACCAACTACTATTATCCAATGTGAAACAGAGCTCAAGCTTTTCACTTAGAACACCGGTGCTAGGAAGAGCATCGTGATTTCCATCAGTCTTCAACACTGCTTCTCCTGTTGTCAGTACTAGCCTACTGCTGCTTTCATCACCTGCTGTAGAAAAAAGAAATCACTGTATAAGAGTGCAGACATTTTTATATTATATACACATCTTGTACACATGGTTACATTCACAAACATATGGCCATGTGTAAACCGCAAAAAGCTGAAACTCTACACGAAATTATAGCATTATTACTGCTGGGTTTTTTTTTGTTTTGTTTTTTTAAATAAGATTATCTATTTGGCCTGTTGCTTTAGGACAGCATGAATTGGGGAAATAGAGAATGGGGGAATGACACGGGCCACTGACTGGGATTGGGTCTGCGACCGCTGCGGCAAGGCAGTGCCTCTGTGCATAGGGTCTGTGCATGCTGCGTACAGCCTACACTCCTGACCAGGTGATGAAACCGGCAGCAATAGGGTCGTCAGTAGCTTCGTGGATAGTGCCGATGTGGTGTAGGAGTGTAGTCTTCATCACTATCCCCGCTGTCAAGACAGCTGTCGTCACTTTCGACTGGTGGAACCCTGGTTTGAAGTCCACCAGGGGCCTGTATCAGGAAGCAGGATTAATGTCTTAGCGAGGTAACTTCAGGGTTATCCCTGGGTTTTCGGTCTCACGAAGCCGGTTCAGTTCTTATCGGGGTAGATCACCATGGTAACTTACTCTGAACGGCTATCCTGCTCCGGAGCAGGGTAAGTTCAGGGTTGAATCTGATCCTATAAAAAGCACCACCCACTGGCCAATCAGCTGTTGATGGCTGACAGAAATGCAGCCCAGTCATGACGGGAAGTTTAATTCATTTGATTGATTTTGATTTGAAAGTTTATTTTGAACATTAAAACAGAAAAGAAAGCAACAACAACAGACAATGAAAAGATTGTTCAAAAAGGAGTGGAAAGAAGTGGAACTTTCATCCCACCCCTTCATAAGAAAGAAACTGATCATTTGTAGACACTTAATAGCACCATTAATTAGTGCCAACATTTTTTGTTGTTGGAGGAAATGATCCCTGTTAAAGATAATGGGCCTAATTGGCAGCTTTGCTGCTGGAAATGTGGAAAGTAGCCTATCATGTCTACACTTCATGGTGTTTGAGGGATTTTCCTTTTTGTTTTTTAAAGAGGGACACTAGCTATATTTCTGCGCAGCTGTTAATTTCTAACACAGCTCAATATCAGGATGATTTTATTCAGACTATCAATTTGGTGTTGGTATGATTTAATTGTGACGTCAGCTTTAAGCTTTATTGTAGCATATATAACGTTATGATAAAGAAGACCAATTTATCAGACGCAATGATGTTAGACGATAATTGTAATACACGCAATTCATCTGTGCAGCATTGATTTCATGGGATTCAAGGGTGTGATCAGTGTCAGATGTACAGGTACAGGTACTGTAGCTACTTGAACCAGTGATGAGTCATTTAACCTACACATCATTTTATTTGCTGCCTTGTTTTGTCTTGATTTTTCCCTCTCTCCTCCTCTATTTCTTCTTTCCTCACCCGTTTCTTTTTCTTCTCTATTATGTGATTTCATTGATGTTTTGACAGGGGAATTTCTTTGATAAGCTTTTAGTGGCTTCTAACGCATGTTTCCTCCTCCTGCAGCTGCCACGGTGTTGGCCTTTTCTCTAATGTTGCTTTTCTCCTCCTCATATTTTAGTAGAATTAATCTCTGATCCTCACGAGAAATACTTTTTTCCCCTCACATACGGCGCTCTGTGAGGACTCTCATGATTGTGATTGGTCCGCTGCGTGCGCGTTCACGGCTCTTGATAAAGCAACCCTGGGTTGAGTTACCGAGTTGATATCCAGCGTCGTGATACCTTTTATCCTGATTGCCATTGTTAGGGTTAGTCAACCCAGGATAGGTCTGGGTAACCCAGGAAAGGTTGATCTCGCTTTGTGATACAGGCCCCTGGTCGCTAGAAATTAATTAGAGTGGCGTTTCCCAAAGAAAATGCATGTGAGTGCTGAAATCCACCTAAATACAGCATTATTTCTATGCTGCCGTTATTGCTGAATGTGGCGAATTCGTGAGTCGCGACAAACATAAATCTTCAAATAACGTAAAAATTACTTGCCACATGAAGTCTATTCCAATATGTCAGCTGTAGAAACAAACAGTAAGCTGGCACATATTGTTACCTTAGCACAACTTACCTCATATTGAACAATTTCTCCAAATTTGCAGCCTCCACACGCAGCAGTTGTTAGCCAAATGGTTAGCTTCCATGAACTGGATGTAGTTGTCACTCCAACCGGTCCGACTAGAAACCAGTGCTTGCAAAAGAAAAAAACTCGGCTTCCGGAGAGATGAAAATATTGAAAGTGCATGAAAGGCCCGAATCCAGCCCGTTATCCGTTTTTTCCATTTTCCATTTAAACAGAAAATCAGAAATCGGAAAACGAGTCGTTACCCGTTTTTTCATTTTGGTTCTGGAAACAAATACTGAAAAAACAAGTCATTATTTAGAATCCGTGTACCATTTGTTCATTCTATTTTCAATTTAAAATCAAAAATCAAAAAACGAAAAAACGGTTTGTTTTTTCATTATTCGTTTAATAATCAAATTCAAAAATACAAAACACGGTTTGTTTTTCTTATTTTTGATTTTATGCTCACATGCTTTTGATTTTTCATTTGATCCAACTTGCGTGACCCGGAAGCGCATTGCATTAACTGGATAAAAAAAAAATTAGACACCTTATCTCATAATTACACAATTAATAGCCTAATTAATTACATATGTGGAAATAGCCTGTGTCGTCCTTTGTTACTCATTTCAATGCTGCAGCCACAGTGAAGGGGGTGAAATAATTGATCCAGGAGTAGCTGCAGTGCGCAACAACAACCAGCAGGTGGCACATGTGAGTGGTAGAGATACAGCGTCCAACTGAAACTGTTTGAGAATTAGCAGTACTGTTATATTTTCTGCCGGACCTGTACAGTATACTAACTCGTTACACAGTCTTAATTTCATAAAGGACATTTATACTATGATATTTAAACCAACCATTCGTATTATGAAACATGAAATTAAACTTTTAGCTTCTGAAGTATTTATTTAGACAGCTCTGATAGAGCTCAGGATTTATCAGGAGGACGCTGCTTTACTCCAAACAATTTCACCTATGAACCTGAACTGTGTGTGACCTTTTGGATGTGTAGAAGAACACCGAACATTAATTAACATTAGATCCTGATACATTAGATCCAGATAGGCTAATTAATGAAGTTAGGCTGCTGTGTGTCGTGCATAAATGTGCACAGCATCTCTCTCAGTGGGGAGATGCACTTATCGTTTCTACTACGGTTGCATCTCTGCAGGTATTTAATAAACTCAAACATCTTTTGGGGAGGGGGTGTTTAATAGTCAGCACTCCCGCACCTCCAACTGAAATCATGTTCTCACAACTATGGGTTCACCCGCTAATTTATGCGCCATTTACGAACCACATTCACAACCAAATGTATTTCCCTGCACAACCAAGAATGAACAATCGTCCGACAAACAATAACCCATAAAATTACAATTCAACATGTTTAAACAAAATCAACAACAGCTGCCAAGAGTTACAGTCCTTACAACATTAGCTAATGTGTTGTCACAGGTTAGGTTGTCAAAATGAAAGTAATAACAGCTTAAATCCCTGAGGAATTACGCTAGCATCAGTGACAGTTGCATCCACTCATATGCAGTTACCTTACGTTACAGTTCCCTCAAACAATATCACGAAGCACAATACAAACCATATAAACAAGTTATCTATTAAGGGTACACTACTGATAAAATCTGAAGGTGCTTAGGTGACATTTACCCACCTGAAAGAATAAATTAAAACATTCTGCTGGTCTTCAGTAGCTTTACTCTAGGTGTAACTGCCAACTCTACACCTATACCCAACTCTGCCTATATGTCACACACACATTTGCAGTTCTACACATTGACACTGAGATCATTAGGATAACAGGGAACTTAACACTGACCGTTGTAGTATAAATGTCCTTTATGAAATTAAGACTGTGTAACGAGTTAGTATACTGTACAGGTCCGGCAGAAAATATAACAGTACTGCTAATTCTCAAACAGTTTCAGTTGGACGCTGTATCTCTACCACTCACATGTGCTACCTGCTGGTTGTTGTTGCGCACTGCAGCTACTCCTGGATCAATTATTTCACCCCCTTCACTGTGGCTGCAGCACTGAAATGAGTAACAAAGGACGACACAGGCTATTTCCACATATGTAATTAATTAGGCTATTAATTGTGTAATTAAGAAATCTTTTCTTGCAATTACGAGATAAGGTGTCTATTTTTTTTATCCAGTTAATGCAATGCGCTTCCGGGTCACGCAAGTTGGATCAAATGAAAAATCAAAATCAAATTTTAATTGTGGCCCATTTTTCGATTTGCTATTTTTGATGTGAGCATAAAATCAAAAATAAGAAAAACAAACCGTTTTTTGTATTTTTGAATTTGATTATTAAACGAATAATAAAAAAACAAACCGTTTTTTCGTTTTTTGATTTTTGATTTAAATTGAAAATGGAATGAACGAATGATACACGGATTATTTAGTTTTTTCATATTTGGTTTTATTTTGAAAAACGAATGAACGAATGACACACGGATTATAAAGCCTCCACAAAAATAGCATTTTAAGTCCTGTATGGGATTTGTTACACACAGGACTCGTCATCCTAGAGCCAGAACCAACTTTACAGTTTTATATCACAGTGAGTATTTTGCGGTTTAAAATGTGTTTAAAAATCACTGTAGGTGAAAAGACACTCAGAAAAGGCTCAAAAGTTTTCTCACCAACTATTTGAAGATACACCTCACTTTATACAGAGGTTTTTTTAACAGAGTATTAAAGGACCTAAAAATTTATTTATCAAGCTACAGTAACAGTCTTACACACACACACACACACACACACACACACACACACACACACCTGTGGGGAAAACAGTCTGACAGCATGTTTATGTTTACTGTTGGTCCACACCGCAGCATGCTACCATAGACATATATACATAGACGCCGCATCAAGCGCTGAGCCGTACGTCAACGTCGCCGCCATATTGGATGTGGCAAGGCTGTGCTGTAAACTAATACAAGTGAATGGACTTAATTTCATAAAGCGCCTTTCTTCAAAGAAATTTACGTTAATGCCTCTCGTTTATTCATTCACACACACACTAATATACTTGGGAAACAGTTAGGCACCAAAAACAATGTATTTGATCTTCTCAGATGGCTAAGATAAGAACTTTATTGATCCCACACAGGAGCAATTCACCTTACATCAGCTATAGAGAACAAGGTAGTGCCGGAAAACATTACACAGTATGTATATACACACACACACACACACACACACACATATATACACATTTGTATATATATATATATATATATATATGTATAATGTGAATATACACACACACACATACGTATATTGTAGCGACCCTGCATTAAATGTTCTGTTATAATGTCAGTGTTCTTAGTTAATGGCATGTTTGGGATTGAATGAGTATAGGTAGGGGGCGGGGTGCGAGTGTGACGGGAATGAGGGCAATGTGTGAGGGTGCTGGTGTGTGTATGAGCGAGCTGGAGGAGAGAGCAACAGGGCACAGTTGGAGTTACAGCTAAGTTCTTGTTTGTTAGTTGTTTTGGCGTGGTTATGGCCAACAGTAACCTGTACTGTTCAGTAATAAACGGTGGTCTGCCGAATAACTGCGTCATACTTTCCACACGTCCTGGCGGATGCTATATATATATATATATATATATATATATATATATATATATATATATATATATATATATATATATATATATATATATGTGTGTGTGTGTGTGTGTGTGTGTGTATATATGTGTATATACATATACATACAGTACAGGCCAAAAGTTTGGACACACCTTCTCATTCAATGCGTTTTCTTTATTTTCATGACTATTTACATTGTAGATTCTCACTGAAGGCATCAAAACTATGAATGAACACATGTGGAGTTATGTACTTAACAAAAAAAGGTGAAATAACTGAAAACATGTTTTATATTCAGGTCATCTGCCGCAGCACTCCATCACTCTCCTTCTTGGTCAAATAGCCCTTACACAGCCTGGAGGTGTGTTTGGGGTCATTGTCCTGTTGAAAAATAAATGATCGTCCAACTAAACGCAAACCGGATGGGATGGCATGTCGCTGCAGGATGCTGTGGTAGCCATGCTGCTTCAGTGTGCCTTCAATTTTGAATAAATCCCCAACAGTGTCACCAGCAAAACACCCCCACACCATCACACCTCCTCCTCCATGCTTCACAGTGGGAACCAGGCATGTGGAATCCATCCGTTCACCTTTTCTGCGTCTCACAAAGACACGGCGGTTGGAACCAAAGATCTCAAATTTGGACTCATCAGACCAAAGCACAGATTTCCACTGGTCTAATGTCCATTCCTTGTGTTTCTTGGCCCAAACAAATCTCTTCTGCTTGTTGCCTCTCCTTAGCAGTGGTTTCCTAGCAGCTATTTGACCATGAAGGCCTGATTGGCGCAGTCTCCTCTTAACAGTTGTTCTAGAGATGGGTCTGCTGCTAGAACTCTGTGTGGCATTCATCTGGTCTCTGATCTGAGCTGCTGTTAACTTGCCATTTCTGAGGCTGGTGACTCGGATGAACTTATCCTCAGAAGCAGAGGTGACTCTTGGTCTTCCTTTCCTGGGTCGGTCCTCATGTGTGCCAGTTTCGTTGTAGCGCTTGATGGTTTTTGCGACTCCACTTGGGGACACATGTAAAGTTTTTGCAATTTTCCGGACTGACTGACCTTCATTTCTTAAAGTAATGATGGCCACTCGTTTTTCTTTAGTTAGCTGATTGGTTCTTGCCATAATATGAATTTTAACAGTTGTCCAATAGGGCTGTCGGCTGTGTATTAACCTGACTTCTGCACAACACAACTGATGGTCCCAACCCCATTGATAAAGCAAGAAGTTCCACTAATTAACCCTGATAAGGCACACCTGTGAAGTGGAAACCATTTCAGGTGACTACCTCTTGAAGCTCATGGAGAGAATGCCAAGAGTGTGCAAAGCAGTAATCAGAGCAAAGGGTGTCTATTTTGAAGAAACTAGAATATAAAACATGTTTTCAGTTATTTCACCTTTTTTTGTTAAGTACATAACTCCACATGTGTTCATTCATAGTTTTGATGCCTTCAGTGAGAATCTACAATGTAAATAGTCATGAAAATAAAGAAAACGCATTGAATGAGAAGATGTGTCCAAACTTTTGGCCTGTACTGTATATATATGTATGTATATATGTGTGTATATATATGTGTGTGTGTGTATATATATATATATATATATATATATATATATATGATGTATTTTTTTTCGGCACTACCTTGTTCTCTATAGCTGATGTAAGGTGAATTGCTCCTGTGTGGGATCAATAAAGTTCTTATCTTAGCCATCTGAGAAGATCAAATACATTGTTTTTGGTGCCTAACTGTTTCCCAAGTATATTAGTGTGTGTGTGAATGAATAAACGAGAGGCATTAACGTAAATTTCTTTGTAGAAAGGTGCTTTATGAAATTAAGTCCATTCACTTGTATTAGTTTACAGCACAGCCTTGCCACATCCAATATGGCGGCGACGTTGACGTATCGCAGCAGCGGGCAAACCCACTCGATGCGGCGTCTACGTATATATGTCTATGCATGCTACAAGCTAACAAGCTAACATCGAGCGAGCTTGGCCCAACAACAGCCTAGGCCGCATCATGAGCAGCGTAAAATCAAACTAATGTCTAATTTCTGCTTTGTTTTATTGACACACAGCAGCACAGGTACTTACAAAGTGTGTGGGCACCGTAAAAACTCGTGTTTGTGCTGTCAGCTCCTTCCCCTCGGTCCCAGAGTCCCGGTGGACGGAGAGACGTCTACACATTTGAACTAGTCGAAGCAGTAACAAGTGCTTGCGCATGCGCATTACAGCAGTAACACAGGTTGTGTTATTTTTCCATGAATGACGTCAAATGACTCTGAAACTAAAAATGTCCTGAAAGCTTCTTGTTGGCAGCACACAGACTATACAGATCCATATTTATGACATTTTATATTAAACATTAAATACATTTTAATTACAACTTCCTGTAGACGTCATTTCACCCAGCAGAGCATTATGAGTTTGGAGAAACACCTTCACACTAATTAGTGTCATCTCTCTTTTAACCAACAACTAAACGATCACAACAATTAAACTAAGTTGTAATTCTGACACGCTGATGCTGTGACCGCATTGAAAAGAAGGTGAACAGAGGTCTCAGACGATCAGACCGAACATCACCCTGAAGTATCCGCTGACACCCCGGTTGGTGCTCAGAGGGAATAGTTGATGTAAAAACTTTTAATTTTGAACCTTTTCTGAGCATCTTTTCACCGGTGACCATAGTCATTTTTTAGACGTCTTTTGAATGGGGAGATGTCCGCGAGGTCACCTCAGGGTTACTTAACTCTGAGTTTTCACTAACTCTGTTTTCTACAAAGTGCTAATATGCTAACATGCTAACTCATTTCCGGGCTTTGGGACTCGCCCCTGTAGATTCAGTAAAGGGAGATAAACCTATAATATGTCAGAGCCCACCGCTGATAGAAACACAGACCGGTCGTTATCTTACCTCACTGTACTGATGTTGGAGCTGCCCAAAGGTTTTACAGTCCTCACTCGATCACAAAGATCATGAGACGGACTGAAAGCAGGAAACAGGAAGCTGCTTCATGCTGTAGTTACACACTGAGCTGGTCGCCATCTCTTTTTATGTCTTCCGTCGACTCACATTAAGGAAGTGGACCAGTGCCCTCTCTCTAATGTCACTCTTGGCATTTGTGTTTCCATTGTCAGTTTAGACGTGCCGTGCCGTGTTGTGCCAAGCTGGACGCAGATCGAACTTTTCCAGGGTAGGTCGAAGAGCCAGCCTGCCCTCGCTTCTCCCCCTTCCCCCCCTCTGTCTGCAGGAAACCAAACAGGAAGGTGTCTTTAACAGTCTCTGTGTGTTCAGCTCTCAGTACGTCTGTAGCTTCTGACTGAATCCCTGTGGTTTGGAGTTTAGTTTCTCTCCTGCGTCCTGTTTTCACTTCACATATCTGCTATATATATGTATTTATTTTTTTTTTAAGAGATATTTTTTGGCCGTTTTTTGCCTTTAATTGATAGGACAGTGAAGTGGGGAGAGAGAGGAAAAGTCAAAGGCAGAATTTATACTTCAGTGTTGAGTCGCACCGTATCTACGCCGTAGGCTCTGCGTCAACGTCGAGCCTGTGGCGTAGCCTGACATGCACCTCCCCAGAAATGTAACCTCCTGCCTGTCTCTGTAAGCTGAAACCACATTGATAATAATTTTCATTTGTATAGCACAGTTCATACAGCAGGTGCAACTCAAAGTGCTTTACATAAAAAAAAGAGAAAATACACATAAAAGATAAGATTCAATCACACACACACACACTCACACACACACACACACACACACACGCTAAAATACAAATTAGGCTTGATACCAGTTAATCAAATAAAAGCTACAGAAATGCAGGTCTAAAAGGAGGTTTTAAGGTTTGAAGCTGAATCAGAGAGTCTGACGTCCTCTGGGAGGCTGATCCAGAGACGAGGGCCTGAGACACCGAACGCAGTATCACCGTACTTTTTAGTTCGACTCTGGAGGACATTTAATAGCCCAGAAGTGTAGGATCTTAGGGATCTGAAGGGAATGTATTTGACCAAAATATCACATAAATATTCAGGAGCAAGTCCGTTAAGAAACTTAAAAACTAAAAGCAACATTTTAAAATGAATTCTAAAATGAACAGGAAGCCAATGAAAACACTTCAAAAGGTGTAATGTGTCCTCCATGTTTAGTCTTAGTGAGTAGACGTGCTGCTGCATTTTGGATCATCTGTAGTTAGTTTAAAGGTTTCTTTGAGAGGCCTCAGAACAAGATGTTACAGTAGTCACGTCTGCTGGAGATAAAAGAGGTCACAGGCAATATTTCCAATATGAAAAAAATGCATTTTTGGTGATGTTTCTCACTTGTGGTTCATTACACTGGTCACTATCAAAGGGGACACCAAGCTTCTTTACTTCATGCTTTTTGTTCAGTGGCAGCTTTTGTAGACTATTGAATTGAAATCACTTTTCTTTTGATCCAATCAGTAGAACCTCTGTTTGGTCCCTGCTGAGTTGTAGGAAATTTTGAGGTTATCCACAAATTAATTTGGTCGATATAGCAAGACGGTTTTTTAATTGCACTTGTATCATCTGAAGAGAATGATATGTGTAACAGAGCACAATACAAATTAAAAGTGTAATTTCTAATAATGACAAACAATATTTACGTGCATTCATTAATTACACGAGGACTACGAGCAGTCAGAAGGAGGTGGAGATTTTGTTTAGTACCTACGAAAAGATCAGAGCTACCAATATACTGATGAAGTCCAACCTAAGGAGCGCAGGCAGCGGCTAGGCTCATAGAGCCTAAGTAAATCTAAAATGTATGTTGGGGCGAGGCCAGGTAGGGCTTTAAAAGTAATTAGTAAAAGTTTAAAATCAATTCTATACTTAACAGGTAGCCAGTGTAGCATCGCAAGAGTGGGAGTTATATGGTCTTGTCTCTTGGAATTGGTTAAAAGTCTGGCAGACAAGTTTTGAACAAGCTGGAGACAGGAAATGGCCTTTTGACTGAGCCCTGAATACAGGAAGTAACGGTGATCCAGATGTGATGAGATAAAAGCATGGATGACTTTTTTTTCAAGGTCCGCTTGATATAAAAAGCGTTTTACTTTGCAATGGTCCTAATTTAATGGAAACACGATTGCACAACCTCGGTTATTTGTATGTCGAAACAGAGCTCAGAGTCAAAGATGACACCAAATTGCGGGCAGAATGCTTTACAATTGAGGACAGACTCCAAAGGTTCTTTTTAAGGTCAGAGGTCAGGTTTGGGGGGCAAAAAAATAGGACCTCAGATTTGGACTCATTGAGCTGGAGGATGTTTTGTGACGTCAGGCACTTAATATCTCAGAGACAGGACATAACATTAGAGAGACTGTCACTAACAGTCAGCGGAACATAAAGTTGCATGCCGTCTGCATATATACCTATACCAGATTCTCTGAACAAGAGGAAGCATATAAATAGAAAACAGAAGAGGACCTAGACTTGACCCCTGGGGAACACCACAAGAGAGGGGGGCTGGGGATGAAGAATATTCCCCCATTACAACAGAGAAGGATCTTTCGGAGAGTTGGAGCGAAACCAGGCAACAGCACTGTGCTTAATTCCAACATAATTGTCAAGGCGGTTTATAAGGATACTGTGGTCGACCGCACCAAATGCTGAACTCATATCATGCAGAACTTGAACTGAGCAAGCCCAAGAGTCAATAAATCATTAGGGGCCCATAATAAGAGCTGTTTTTGTGCTGTGCTTGGTACAGAAACCTGATTGACATTATTCAAAGATATTATTGTTATTCATGTGTGCAGTTAATTGAGTGGCAGCAGATTTTTCTAAAATTTTGGATAGGAGAGGTAAAAGTTTGAAATTGGCCTAAAATTGTTGAAAATGAGAGGGTTTTTTCAGGAGAGGTTGGACTATTACATGTTGTATTAGGAGAAGAATGACTTGTTTCCGTGACAGCGCACACCCTGAGGCAGTGGGGGTGCTTGACTCCTCATCATCACATCAGTCCATCAACTGTGAGTGAACCGTTCATGAGCTGAAACAGTGTAAACGGTCGGTTTCGTCTCTCAAGCTATTTGTTCCCACTTGTATGAAAATCAAAGTGCTTCTGTTTCTGTCTGGACCGTGTGGGTTGGTACAGTGAAGACTCAAAACAAGAATCACAACCAAAAATATTTAGCCCAACCTTCAAAACTACACTCTCTAACTAAACTGAATTACGACATACAAAAAGGTTGTGGGTACATTTTTGTAGCACTTAGAGATAAATACAGATTAATAATATGTTACTTATTCTAATATAGTATATGTTAAGTCATGAGAAACCTGTGGCTCACAGTGACTCAGAGCTGACTGAGCAGCTGTGGTCACAACATGTTGGAGCCGCAGATCAGCTGATGTAGTTCTGCTGTCAGTCCACTAGATGGAGCTCATTACCCACAGCATCTCCACAGAGCTGAGGAGCAGATCAGAGCAGCAGCAGACTGCACTGCTCCTCTATTCTCATCTTCACGGTAACCAACGCCCTTGTTGCCATGACTATCTCAAAAACAAACAAACAAACAGCTGTAAAAATAAATAAGCTTTCACACTGACTGTTAGCATCATTTATCACTGTTTCAAACGTCTTTGGCTCAAAACCACAGGACTCAAGTGACTGATCCTGTCCACCACCAACAACCTCCAAACTGTTTTACACTGATGACTGAGTCAAACTAACTGAAGGCAGAAACTTACATAAAAAAAAACAAGACATTTTCCTTTCTGTCCGGAGCTGAGAATATAATCTGCATCACCGCGAGACAGAAAGTGAAAGTTGAGCAGAGTCCCTGCTTTACATGTTTTTACCAAACATTGGCAGCATCATGTCGCTGCAGTATGTGATGTCAGACAGCATGCTGACATCGCAGACTCAAAAGAGGTGTGGCGTGTAACAAAATGGTGTCAGTCTCTGGTGTGACATATAACACACTTGTCAGCTGCTCTTTATGAACAATAACAATGACATCACATGTCAGCAACAATTTAGTGTCCCTGTTATATGGCGGCTGATCTCGTTCTCTGCTCGGAGGGTAAGGAGCTCCTGGACCTCATTGTTTTCAGCCGTTGGTCGCCATCGAGTTAGCCGCTAACTGCTTCTAGCTGCTTGTTACATCGCCCGCACCTGTGCCGCCCATGATCCCGACCTGCCAAAAATGTGCAAAAGTACACTTGCACACAGTCAGGGTTTTTCTAGGATCATAGTCAGGTGTATGATCAATCAGTTAAACCCAACAGGTGCTAGTGATCACCAGTTTCATGTGTAGCTTGACACACGGTCATGAGCTGAAACAGAAACAGCCGTGTATGACGCTTCAAACTGGGAGAGGAGCAGCCAAACTCTGCTGCCAAGGTGAGGCTGTGGAAGACAGTTTCATGTCACAGGTCATACAGTACACCATGACAAGACACAGGTTTTTATACAGCATCAGCAGGGTCTCTCCCAGGCAAAGATTTCCAAGCAGACTGGGGTTTCAAGCTCTTTTGAAGAAGCACAAAGAAACGGACAGCGTTGAGGACCGTAGATGCCGTGGTCGGCCGAGGAAACTTAGTGCAGCAGATGAAAGACATGTTATGCTACTTCCCTCTGAAATCAGAAGATGTCCAGCAGAAACCAGTGGGACCCAGGTACACCCCTCTACTGTCTGGAGAGGTCTGGTTAGAAGTGGTCTTCATGGATGAACTGTGGCCAAAAAGCCAAACCTCTGACGTGGGAACAACACCAAGTGACTCGACTCTGCACAAGAACACAGGAAGTGGGGTGCAGGAAGAGGGCAGCAGGTGCTCTGGACCAGTGAGTCAAAATGTGAAATATTTGGCGGTGTGTTCGCTAAAGGGCTGGAGAGCGCTACAATAATGAGCAACTGCAGGCAGCAGTGACGCACGGGGCAGGTTCTTTGCAAGCTTGGGGCTGGATTTCTGCAAATGGATTTGGGGGTTTGGTCAGGATTAATGGTGTCCTCAATGCTGAGAGATACAGGCAGAAACTAATCCATCATGCAGTACCATCAGGGAGGCGTCTGATTGGCCCCAAATTTATTCTGCAGCAGGATAATGACCCCAAACATACAGCCAATGTCATTAGGAACTACCTCCAGTGTAAAGAAGAACGAAGAGTCCAAACGAGACAGACGGATCTGAGGCAACCTACATCCACAGATCTGTGGTCAGCACTCCAAGATGTTTGGAACAAACCGACATGGGTGCAGATCCCGGGGGGGCCGGGGGGACATGAGCCCCCCCCCCCCCAATTTTCTGAAAAACACAAATTGTCCCCCCAGTTCTAAATAGCCTAAATGATTGAAATTGAATAAATGTATTTTCCAACTCCACATTCCCAATTTTGAAATAAATTATAGCTGCTGCGCAGCAATGGTCGGGGCCAGTCAATTTTAGGCATTCATCATTCATTCATTCATCTTCTAACCGCTCCATCCTCTTGAGGGTTGCGGGGGGGGTGGAGCCTATCCCAGCTGACATCGGGCGAGAGGCAGGGTTCACCCTGGACAGGTCACCAGACTATCGCAGGGCTGACACATAGAGACAGACAACCATTCACACTCACATTCACACCTACGGACAATTTAGAGTCATCAATTAACCTGCATGTCTTTGGACTGTGGGAGGAAGCTGGAGCACCTGGAGGAAACCCACGCTGACACGGGGAGAACATGTCGGAGCACCTGGAGGAAACCCACGCTGACACAGGGAGAACATGTCAGAGCACCTGGAGGAAACCCACGCTGACACGGGGAGAACATGCAAACTCCGCACAGAAGGGTTCCCACACCCGGGATCGAACCGGCAACCCTCTTGCTGTGAGGCGAGAGTGCTAACCACCACACCACCGTGCCGCCCTCAATTTTAGGCAAAATTAGGCAATTCTGAGCAACAAGCAGAGTGTAGGAAGATGGAAAAAAAGTTGGCATTCTAAGCATAAGAGACTATGCTCTATCTCACTGAGCTAATTAGGAAGAGACAACTCTGCGGTATATATGTTTAAAACTTCTTCTAGCTCATTATAGGAATTCTACAGCTGCAATGATTAGTCAATAAATCAGTAAGTCAAACACATAATTAATCCACAACTATTTCATAATGGATTCATTGTTTCAGGCATCAGTGTTGGAGTTACCTGCTTTATCATGGTTTTGGACCTTTAGTCAGACAAAGTGAGATGTTTGTGGATGCCAGATTGGAATTGGGGAAAGGTTATATGAATTTTACATAATTTTATAGACAAGCATTTAATATAGAAAATAACTGGAATACTAATAAATAATGAAATGATTCATAGCAGAGATGGGCCTATTTGTAAAATTGTAAATGCACCATTACAGCTTCATTTTAAAAGGAAATCAACATTACCTTTCAGCAGCAAAACTGCACAAATAAAATAAAATTAGGCTAAGCAGAAAAAAACACTTGTACCATTATTGGGCAATGTTAGGCCTTATGTGTAGTTTAAATTCTCATTAAAATAAAACTCTAGTGTATCCTGTTGTTGGTCTCAAAACAGCACAAACAACCACAATGACACGGTAACACACAAAACAGACTAACTAAAGCTGTAGCACATATGGTTGATTTGTTATGAATTTTCAAAGTTTTGACATTTAGAGGCTGCTGTAGCGCCACCATCAGGACTATTGTCTTGTGTTTCCAGTTGAGGACATCTGGCATGGGACTGGACCTTTATGAAAAGTTTGGGTAAATTTCTCATATGGAAATGTTGCACGAGCTGAGGCTTGAACTCACAATCTGCAACACCAAGAACCATCCTCTATCCTCTATCTCACTGAGCTAATTGGCAAACAGAAATGTCGCATGAAGCTTCACAAATTGACGAAGCCAGTCACCTGTGTGCAAGACAGCAGCTGTTAGTGTGTAAAGGCAGATTTCAAACGGCTGTCAAAAATTCAGTTATTAAGACAAAAATCCAAAAATCCACAAATTGCATCTACACAGCATGGAGATGTTGGTAATTTGTTTGTAACAATAATTGATTTGCTCCGTAAGTGAAAAACTGATGTTTAAAAATGCCATTTTTGCACTGACTCCAATTGTTCGCATGACAGCGAAATTCAAAATGTAAAAAATTCAGTTTTTGAGATAAAATTCTGATATTTTCCAAACATCATCTACCATGACTCCAAAATTTTGTCTTTTTTTTAATGAACATTGAAAATGTATTTAGCAAGAATTTGCATGTATATGTTTACAATACCATTTACAGTCAAACATGTTGATGCACTGTAGGCTCAATTTTCGATAAATCAAAAATCTGAGAAACATAGTTTGTGTAGGACAGTCTGAAGATGCTCTGTAGCAAGTTTGGTGTCAATTGAGCAAACATTGTGGGAGGAGATAGGTTTAATAAGTTTTACAGATTTTGAAAAAAATCAGAGTGATGGACTTCATAATTTCCAATAGATTTAAATGTACAAAAGTTTCTTCAGTATTGGGGCTACAGTTTTGTGAAAGTTGCAAATCTGTAGCACATATGGTTGATTTGTTGTGAATTTTCAAAATTTTGAAATTTAGAGGTTTGCTGTAGCGCCACCATCAGGACTATTAGCTTGTTTTTGCAGCTGAGGATATCTGGCATGGGACTGGACCTTTGTGCAGAACATAAGAAGAAGAAGAACATGCAGGATAACAATAGGGTCCTGGCAGCTTAGGCTGCCCAGCCCCTAATGAAAATTGTGGAACAAATATTTTTATAAATATATTTTCCAACTCCACATTCCATCTCTAGCCTACTAGGCCTCCCTATAAATATGGATGCATATGAATTTATGATTTTGTTGGGTTAACTTGTCTTACTCAATGAGACTTTACCTTACAAAATAGGTACATTTTATTATTGGGATATTTATTTCTATAAAAATGATTAATGAATGGATATGAATCTATTTAAATAAATCTGATTTTGTTGGGTCAACTTGTGTAACTTGTAAGTATTTATTGTGCTCTTGTACTAATACTAACATTTCTGGCTCTGTAAAAACATGATCAGTTAATTTAACCAAGCTCAGTTAGGGGCTCATATTCTGACAATCATCCATACCCACTGATGTATACAACAGTCCCATATACTGGGAGAAAGGGAAGATGATGAGGAGAAATGGGAATCTGTGAGAGGCGAGAGATGAGCACGTGAGTGGACATAACATGCCTGAGACCCTGAAACTAGAAGTAGCATTAACTAACTGCGAAGCAGTGAAAAGGAGGGTGATGGCTGGCTCCATGTACTATTGGCTGTTTCAGAGAAATAAACAGTAAAGGTAAGCATATGATTCTCTGTGTAGTGCTTTTTGACTGACTTGGTGATGGTGATGAGCCTCTATGAATATGCTGGCAGTCTCAAGCGCTCTGTGGACATGATTTGCACATGTGCAATTAAAGAAAAATCACAGCTGATTGTGTCCCCCCAAACTTGTCATCAGATCTGCAGCCATGCAAACCAAGTTCCTTCAAAAACTGTGTGCAAGTGTACCTCGAGGAATTACTGCTGTTTTGAAGGCAAAGGGTGGTCACACCAAATACTAGTTTGATTTAGATTTTTCTTCTGTTTGCTCACTTTGCATTTTGTAAATCGCTAAAAATAAACAATTAAACTTTATATTTTTGAAAGCCTTCTTAATTTTCAGTAAGAATTTACAGTATATATACATACATATATATATATACACATATACACATATATATGTTTACATCGGGGGTCTGGGAGAAATTGCATTTCCATCCCACCTCTGTCCTGCTGTACATAAGGCAGATTTGACAATAAAGTTGACTTTGACTTCAGACCACTTATACAGTGTTAGAAAATTATTGCAAGCACGGCCATTTCTAATTCAATTTAATTTAGTCTCCTTTCATTTTGAATGTCTGAGAGTCCACCAGTAACATTTTTGTCCCATCTCATTTCACCTTGCAATAAAATTAACCAAAGGAAAAGTTACAACGCTACTTTTAAAGGTTGCTGGCGGATCAGGTGTGCGGTGTTTAACACACACAAAAGAGATTATTTAATTGGCTTTATCACCAAAAATAAACACAAATTCTCACACTTTGCAGTTTTAAAACATTCAGAAAAAAATGAAGATTAACGAATTAGTTATAAAAAAATAGTTGAATTAATAATCAATCTTTAGTGCAATAAATGAAATCATGTCTGCATCCGGACGGAAATAACACCAAACAATAACGGCGTGGTCGCCAGTTCAACAAACAATTCAGAGGTTACGAAATACTTTTTTCCTCGATATCCAAAGTTCACAACGTTCACAAAAATAACCCGAATAATCCCACAGTCAATCAAAGTCCCAGAAGCTGGCAAAAAAGAAAAATATATTTATTAAAGGGAAGTTCGTTCGAGGGTAATGAAGCACCACGGTTCACCAAAAAATAGCCAAAGAACCACGGAATCTCACCACTCGTCCCGCTTGGCAGAAAGGTTGTGTCTTGAAGTCATCCAACAAGGAACAAACAATAATCCACAGAATTTGGTTTAATCCTCAGAGACGGAAAAACTCCTCACGCACCTCCAAACGCCGACTGCTCATTGTTTTTTTTTTCTTAGTTCATGCATCACTTCCCCTTATATCAACTTTTGGTGCATCAACATGATAATAATATTTCAGTCTATACAATACCTGTGTACATATGATGACTTGTGGGAGGGGCTGTTGATGATGCCGCACGTGCCATAGACATATATACATAGACGCCGCATTGACTGCCGCTGCCTATCAGAGCCGACGTCCTCGCCGGCCGCCATCTTGGATGGGTCTCGCTTCGCCTCCACAGTGCATTCACTTCTATTGAGGAAGGAGCTGTATGCACAAGTAAAATAGAACAACTCACTGAATTTTCAACTGATTTTCACGAGGTTTGGTTTGTTACAAACGGCACACATGTAGTTATGATACAGGATGCTTTTGTACATTAAAAATGCGGGATTTCATGCTTTAATACTTTATGCAGATAGCAACAGCATGTTATTTAGGTCACAACACAGTTATTTTATTCACCTCAACTCCAGAGTGCGATGGATATATATATCTGTATATATATATATATACACACACACACACACACACATATATATATATATATATATATATATATATAGGCTATATGTATATATACATACACAGTATTTATATACTGTATAAACATACTGTATAAACACAATATACACAATACAAAACATAGTATAGCATATTATGTATAGCGCACCTTTGTGCACTTATTCACTTTTCCACCAGCTGTGCTGCAAATATCCCCTGCTGCTCATCCTTCTGTATCTTTTTTCAAATTATCTTGACCACAGTCCCATTTCCATAGTTATAATACCAATACCAAAATTAATTTCAGTGTTTATGTAAATACTGAAAATGTTTTTTTTTACTACTTTTGAGGGATCACAGCAGTCAGTGTAATAAGAATAAGAAGAACTTTATTAATCCCCAAAGGAAATTTCAAAGTCTGTAAGATCATCTATTTAACAAAGAATTATTAAGTCTGATGGCTGTGGGTATAAAAGAGAGTGAGTGTGAGAAATAAACTCAATCAACAATCAAGCTTTTTCTTTATTAAAATATATTAATACATTTATTAATATGCTATACTATGTTTTGTATTGTATATATTGTGTTTATACAGTATATACAGTATAGCCTATATATATATATATATATATATATATATATATGTGTGTGTGTGTGTGTGTGTATGTGTGTGTATATCTATATCTATCTATCTATCTATCTATATAGTATATATATATATATATATATATATATATATATGTATCCATCGCACTCTGGGGTTGAGGTGAATAAAATAACTGTGTTGTGACCTAAATAACATGCTGTTGCTATCTGCAGAAAGTATTAAAGCATGAAATCCCGCATTTTTAATGTATGAAAGCATCCTGTATCATAACTACATGTGTGCCGCTGAGCTACACGTTTTGTTACTTGCTCACGCCCCCCATTGCCCCGAAAAAGGCACATTCTGTATAAACAAAAGTAGGTAGGCGGCATTTTGCTGCACTCCCCGATTTTGTTTTTATACTGCCAATGCTGAAAAAACACTGATTGGGCTTTCCTGCAAATTTGCACAATTCCTATCTAAAAGGGCTATAGCCTCCCTGTCAGCAACGAGCTGCAGTCACTTTAAATGTAATGAGCTAGGGGCTAACTGAAGCTCCACAGCAGGGATATCCACCAAAGATCACAAAGCGTCAGGCAGGACTGAAACTGCAGCTGTGACGTGTTCATCTCTGACCCTGTAGGTCAGAGTTAAAGAGGACCTTGTCTGCTCCACATTAATACACTACAGTCCAAAAATTTGGAAGTAACTTCAAGTTTCTGTTCACAATGCCTTTCTTAAAAACCAGTATGAGTTCTATGGATTTTGGGGTGTATTTACTGCATGATCAGACTTTGCTTTCATTGGTACCATTTTCCTCAACTTACCTTTAGGTATACATTGATGTTAGACCATTGCTGAATAAATATTAACAAAAGAAAGGAAGGGCTTAGTTTTAGGGTTGAGAAGATTTGTCAAAACTTCAGTGCAAAAATAAAAAACAAATCACAGTTTGCATTATTCACTTAAGCTCTTTGGTTTTTATAGGTTTGCAAACAAAAATCCCAATAAATCTTAACTGTGTTCATATCTCTGACAAACTACCACAGAAATGGCTAGAAAGAAACAGCTAGGTAAAGAAACAAGTACAGATTTGTACATTGGGGAAAGAAGGATACACTCAAAGAGAAACTGCAAAATGCCTAATGGTGTCCAACAAAGGAATTCACTACACCCTGAGGAGACTAGAAGAAACTGGAAGTTATGATGACAGAGTAAGGTCTGGAAGAAAGAGGGTTACTGCAAAAGCAGAGGATAAACATATCATTGTCACCAGTAAGAGAGATCAGCAAAAAACAGCACCACAAATAAGGGAGGAAATCAACATGACAAGGTCAAAACCCATATCTCTGACAACTGCAAAAAGACGTTTGAGAAAGGCTGGTCTGGAGGGTTTTGTATCTGCAAAAAAAAAAAAAACCCCACTACTTTGTCCACAGAACAAGAAAAAGAGATGTGAGTGGGCAAAAGTACACAAAAACTGGACCTATGATGACTGGAAACAAGTCCTCTGGACCGACAAAAGCAAGTTTGAACTTGAGTCTATGTCCGCAGACAAACTGGTTAATGTCTTCAAGCACCATGCGTAACACCCACAATAAAGCATGGAGGTGGTAGTGCCATAGTATGGGGATGTTTTGTAGGTGATAGAGTAAATTAGTTTGAAGTAAAGGGTATCATGAAGAAGGAACAGTACAACTACATCCTCCAGCATCATACAGCTCCATCTGGACCAAGACTTGTGGGTTGAAAGTTTGTTTTGCAGCAAGATAATGACCCTCAGCATTCTTCCAAGCTCTGTTAGGATTACCTTGACAAAAAAGAAGAGGAAGGTGTTCTTCGAAAGATGGTTTGGCCCCCTCAGTCTTCAGACCTCCTTCCAATTGAACTTGTGTGGGACGAATTGGATCAATTAGTCAGAAAAGTGCGTCCCACCAATCAGCAGTCTCTCATTGATGAACTTAAGAAAGCTTGGAATGCAATTCCTGGCACATAAACTTGTGGAACGAATGCCTCATATAGGCCATGCTGTTGTTAAAGCCAGAGGAGGTTACTTTGAGGAACGCAAAGTCTAACCAAGAAAAACCCAAATACCTGATAATTATTGATTATATAATAATTGTGTTTATTTTGTTACAAAGTATACCAATGAAACTATGATCTTATTTGTATAAATCTGATCTTGCTTCCAAACTTTTGGCCTTTAGTGTATCTGTGAGCTTTGTACATATCAAATGAGACTGATAAGCACCAGTTTTGTCTCAGTGTGAACAGACTGTCAGTCTCATCATTCCTCTCATATTTTGAGATCTGCTCTGAAAAACCAGTCTGACTCGGTGACTTGTTAATTTGTAAACTGCTCTGCAGATGCGCAGAATCTAAACCTCTCACAATCCACCATCTTTGTTAAAAAAAAAAATCAACAAAGTGACGTCAACAGCAGAGATTTATTGATTTTTTTTAAAGGTAGAAAACAGTGAAAGAGTCTCAGTGTAAACACAAAGATTTAAATTACAGTCAGAATGTTCTAACAGCAAAACAGATTTCATTTGCATCGTCCGTCCGACATTTTCACATCGTATTTGAGTCAAATAATTGCAGTGCTTTTATTCTGAAATGTCAATTGAGTTTGACCAGTAAATTTTCATCTGAAGTCTTAAATCACTCTTTGGTCATTTGGAGCACTCTGAGCTTATTTTAGGCAACAACTTGATGTCTAAAGATGTCAGATAAAAACGAAATAAAATGAATCTTCATCTTGTTATTAACATGCAAACAAATGATTGGTTGAAAAATACAGAAACAAAAAGAGAAAAACATCTAAACTGAAATGTTTGTGTTGCAGTAAATGAAGGACAGACGCAGCAACATTTTATGATTAATTAACAAAAACGCAGCATATATGTAAGGCAGAAATAAAACACGTCAAACCAAAACAAAGCTTAAATCAAACCCTAAATTAAATTTTCATTTTAGAAATCGATGTTCTCGACTTTCAACATAAATGAGCAGTAAAAATTAAACTTCTGGAAAAAAAAGAACATCTTCTTTCTGTTAAGTTAAATAAATGTTTTAATTGGAGAGATTATCTGAATATTTTCATCACAACATAAACTTAAGTTCACTGATTGTTTTGATATTTTTGCTCAAGAATTTTCTTTTCAAACACTCAGATTGTGTCACTTTATATTTCACTTTTTATTCTATAAAATAATGTAAATTATTTCCCCTAGTTTACCGTATATCTTTAATAAAGTGCAATTTAAATGTTAATGTCAAAGTCACAATTCAAGTCAACTGTAATAAATCATGTAGAGCTGCCAAATTAAACATGAAGAAAGTTTTTGTTTCAGCAATAATCAGTATGAACTCTTTTATATATTTGAGTGAAGTAATTATTGTCATTTTAGACAGACTGTCAGTACGTCAGTGAAATAATCACTCAAACCAAAACAATATCTGTGATTTGGAGGTAATAAAAACATACAGAGTGTAAAACTCTTTGAGGCGAATCTGTGATTGTCCAGCGAATACATAAAACAGACATTCCTCATTAATATTATCACTTTTGTTTGATTTTTAAGCTTTACATGAAACACCGGGTCTCATGCAGGAAACAACGCGGCCACACCAACACATTTTCTCTTATTTTTGTTTGTATCCAAGATTTATCCATATTTTAACAAACATTTATTTCTTATTCAATGCTTCTTATTTTTGCTCTTCTCTTGGAAAATCTTATGAGCACTTTTAATAAGATAAGAGAAAAAGGTCTCGTCTTTACTGTCTGCAAACTGTTGTCCAACTCAAGGTAACACAAGTTTTAAACCTTAAGAACATAAAGGAACACATGAATATCATATAATCAAATTTAGATTATGTTTATAATGAATAAATTATTTGAGGGCTGAAGAAATGCTGCTACACTTGGTCCATTCATCCCAATGACTGTAATTTCTGTTACTGTGCGTCCCTCTGATGACCAGTGCTGGAATGTAACTAAGTACATTTACTCAAGTATGGTACTTAAGTACAAACTTAAGGTTCTCTTCCTTTACTTGAGTGTTCTGATCTCATGTCACTTTATACTTCTGCTTCACTTCAGAGGGACACACTGCACTTTGTACTTCACTTGATGAATTGAATTACTTCACAATAACAATTAAGTTTTTGCAAACAAAGCAAATAAAAATCTTCAAGTGCAGCTGATTAGTTGAATTATTTAAAAAAGAATTGTAAATACTTTGATAACTGTTTGTCATTTCTCATGGAAAACTATTTCATGGTTCCAGCCTCTTGAATATGAACTCCTGCTGCTTTAAAAAAGAAAAAAAAGTTATCTTGATCGGTGATGCAACAACTTAATTTTCACCGATACCAATGTTTATTTGTTTTTCAAATTGACCGACTAAAAGTACTGTTGTTGGGGGTTTTTTGTAATTTTTGTCGCCTTGCAGCCCCTCTTCCTCTCGTTTCCATCGCTCCATCGCCTGCTCTTTCTCCTCCTGTTCTCCACTATATTACTTCATTTTTCCACCACTTTCCCTCTCAGTCTCAGTCCCCTCTGTCTCTGTCCTTCCTCCTGATTGAGTCCAATAAAACTCCTGTAATTTACGCACGAGAACTTGGGGCAATAATGAGAGATTACAGCCCGGCCCAGCCTGAACTGTTTTTTTTTTTTTTTTTTGTAATTTTTGTTGTTATTTTTTTCCACCTTTTTATCAGTAAAATAAAGAAATCTTTATTATAGAAAACAACAGTTTAAAAGTCATTCAGTCCTTTCTTTCACATGAAAAACATTTTGAATTAACTACTTTAAAAGTATTTTACCATATAAACCCCTTTTATATCTATTTTATATTGCTGTAAAAAAAAATCAAAACATGTCTGTTTTATTCACGTTTCTGACTAAAAACTACATTTTACAAGATGACACACGTCATGATAATGCTGTAATTAGGGATGTCTCGTCGGTTCGGGTATCGGCTCCGATCACGTTATTTTTACAAAATCGGAATTGGTAACGAAAGATCGGAGGAATCAAAACAACAAAAATGGCCAGATTTTTCATCTATGTTGTTCAGTGTTGCCTCCACTTTCCAGTGTATAAAGATACAGGCCTATTTTGTTTGTTGAAGACAAGAAGATATTGAATTTGTTTACATTTTGTGCTGCTGATCCACCGATAAGCTTTTTGGATACTATTTAAATAAAAAACAAACCTTATGGGACAACTTGGATGCATTTTTTTTTCTTTCTTAATGCTTTGCAAAGTATCGGATCGGACTCGGTTTCACAATAAAGGACTCGGTATCGGATCCGATGCAAAAAAAATGTGATCGGGACATCCCTAGTTGTAATTAACCTTCACCCAATCCTCGTTTTTACCGAAGCGAGCATCATAATGTAAGTCATGCTGCCTTCAAATAGAACTCGTGGGCTCGTGTTTACGACACGGAGAATCGGGTACACGAAGTCGGGAACTCAGAGCTCTCAGATGATTTTCACTAACGAAGCCGCGAATACCGCGTTCATTTAGTCTCTTCCTGTGAACACGGTAAACACAACACCGTTTGAACACCGCATCTGTGTAACCTCCACCAGCGATTAGTTCTGGCCACCGGCCGCTAACGACTAACACTAACCAGCTCTCCTCCTGCTGATGTCATCAATGATTTGTTGTTCCTCTGACGTGACGACAGTGAGTTTACTGCTTGCTGTCATTCGGATGGCATCTCGTGGGACAGGACGCTGTCGGTTGCTCTGTGATATAACCTGCACAAAACTGATGTAACACAACAGAAAAACATCGACCACTGCGACTGGTGAATGTCATCTAACTTGCTGAGACATCGATGGCAGTCAACAAGGAGAATATCTGCTGATACCGATGTGCGGTCGATAAAATGGTGCATCCCAAATTTTGATTTTATTAAGTTGATTTAAAATATTCTGCATTGTGCCCTTGGATACTTTTACTTCTGTAACATTTTTGATGCAGTACTCTCACTAGGAGCAGGGTATTTTTACAGTGCGGTGTATTAGTACTTTAACTGCAGCAAAGGATCTGAATACTTCCCCCACCGCTGCTGCTGACACAGCATTTGGCATCATGAATGTTGGGTTTTAATGTTCCTGTAAGACCAGTGCTGACACTGCAAATCACCTTTACTTTAGAGCTGTTTTTGGGGACATCTGGTGTCAAGTCTTTGCACGCGGCACAACACCTGCCCTTATACAGTGTTTAGGGTGACGTGACCTACGCTAAGAGTGAGAGGGAAAATATAAGAGAAAACCTAAGAGAATGTTTCTGCATGAGGACCACTGTCACATTTAGGTGAATCCTCTTCTCTTCCTCTCTCTGAAGAGTAAATACAAAGCTACAGCCTGTTAGCTTAGCTTAGCATAAAAACTGGAAACAGGTGGAAACAGCTAGCCTGCCTCTGTCCAAAGGAAACAACCTGCCTGCTCCTTTAAAGCTCTCTCACTTACATATTTATCTGGTTTGTTTGATCCAAAGTTTCCCAACATGTTGAACTATTCCTTTAAAATATGCGTGGGTGAAATAAACTTATATTTTGTGGATATTTCTAAATAAAACAGGAAGTAGAATATTTATCAGAAACATTTATCGGTCGTTTAAACGTTTGCTTTTTAAACTCTCTGAAGGTGTCACTTACATGTGCTGCATGTTGTGCTGTCGGCCATGTTTTAAACAATAAGCAGTTTCTAATATTTTGATTTTTAGAGTCAAACTCTTGCGGTTTAGAGCTGAAACAGGAAACAGTTTGAGCTCCTGACTGGACTTTGGTGTCATTTCGTAGTGATTGTGTCATACGGATTACTGTTAATTTATTATGCTGATCTGTTCTGTACGACATCTATTGCACGTCTGTCCGTCCTGGAAGAGGGATCCCTCCTCAGTTGCTCTTCCTGAGGTTTCTACCATTTTTTTTTCCCTGTTAAAGGGTTTTTTTGGGGAGTTTTTCCTGATCAGCTGTGAGGGTCATAAGGACAGAGGGATGTCGTATGCTGTAAAGCCCTGTGAGGCAAATTGTGATTTGTGATATTGGGCTTTATAAATAAAATTGAATTGAATTGAACTCTAACAGGCCTTGGCAGCTCCTTCCTGTAACTCTTTGAGTTTCAACTCATCTAAATATTATATTTCAGTCAGTACAAATTAAATGCATTTAAATATCACAGCTGACCAACTTTAGAGTCATTTCCTCCAGAGCTGATTCCTGGGAAACTTTCTGCAAGAAACCTCAAAGTTCAACATCAAAAACATTAAAGGCACATTCAGTGAGACAGTCTGACATTTTAGTAAATCTTTGAGCCTGTACACACGCCGCACTTTTTGTGCCCTGAAATTCATAGTTTTCAATAGACGTCGACAGGCGCACTCAAGCAGTGTTGCCAACTTAGCAACTTTGTCGCTATATTTAGCATCTTTTCAGACCGCTCTAGCGACTCTTTTTCAAAAAAGCGACTAGTGATAAATCTAGCGACTTTTTCTGCTGTTATTGGAGACTTCTGGAGACTCTGACGTGAAAGCACGTATCGTTATTCTTCTCAATGAGCAGCGGATGCTGCCGTGGGCTCCTCCCTCGCCCCAAAGCACTCACAGGCGGCCCAGTCCTCCCTCCCAGCTGCAGTCAGAGCAGGAGATGTTAACCCCTCCACGTCCAGACTGCAAGTGAATCGCGCATGCGCGGAACCGCCATTGGCTGATCCCGACCTGGTTTACAGTCAGGGCGGGATGTAAATGTAAAATTTTCTTTGTCTGATATAAATCACTGAAAGAAGGTTCATTTGTAGTTCTAAACATACTCAGGGTGTTTGTTACTCAGTTTTTGTCTCTCCCACGATGTTATTCCTCTCTCCTACAGCAGCCATTACAATTCCATACGAAGACGTCATTTAGCGACTTCTAGCAACTTTTAGGACAGCCAATAGCTACTTTTCTTACTGAGGAGTTGGCAACAGTGTACTCAAACGCCAAAGCAATGCCCTAAACCAGCATTAAGACAATCTTAAGCTAACTTTAAGCCAAAATTAAACCAACGTTTAGCTATCATTAAGCTAATGTTAACCTAACATCAAGCCATAATTAAGCCGATGTTAAGCCAATGCTAAACTAGCCTTAAGCAAATGTTAGGCTAGCGTTAAGCCACCATTAGCAGCGCAGTCCTGATTTTTGATTAGGGGAGGTTTACAGGCACCAGCTGAACTTGGTTCTCTTTGCCAAACACTCCACCTCAAAGCTTTTTTCCCTCTAATGTTTAATGTGAAGATATTATTTAAAAATTGGAACAATGCGACATTAATCAAATGTACATATTAAAGACCTTTTAAAGAGATTCTGATTTTAAAAACAAGTCCTTTGAAAAACACATAGATGGATATGAAAAAATAAATCTGCCATCGCTCTAGTTTTAGAAAGCTAATGTGTCGTGTGAGGATGAAAATCTTGATTAAAATGTCAGACTGCTGCTGTAAAGGTCGACACGACGCTGTGGAGGTTTGGTCGTGTCACTGCTCTGTAGGTCACATACAGTTTGAGGCACAGTCAGTGTGGTTGTGCTGCGGCGGTCGTGTCTCCAACAGCAGCACTGTGACACTGTTAATATTGCTCTATGGTACCGCAGAGGTGGGTGTCGTCACATGACCACTCACTATTTACAGATTCTCTGTAAATACAATGAAATTCAGATAATGAGTGTTGAAGAAGAAAGGCCACGATCAAACAATCACAATCTCATCTTGTCCTCAAACATAAAAGAGGCCCCATCAATCAGTCATGTCTGATCCACAGAGACAGGACTGTGAAGACTCTGAGCTCCTCTTCCTCAAATTTGTCTCTTAAAAGATGTGTTCACTGTTTTTCAACCACAACATAAAGGCTCGGACACACTTTCCATTCATAGTATGACTGGCGGGTCCAGGTCTGTCCCCAGCAGTGACGAGAGGGCTAGAAGGTGAGCTTACTGCCCTCCTAGTGTTGACACTGGGTCAAAGTGAAACCTAGAAGAGGCCTCTGGGTGTTGAGTGAATGTTTGTCCAATATCCAACTTAAGTTATATTTAAGTGCAGGTAGACAGTCCGTGTGGAGAGCTAAAGAGGTCACCGAGCCCGTCAGCTATGGGGTGACAATAATTTAACTTTATATGAGATGTTTTAAAAAAATCACCTGCATTCATTCGCAGATATCTACCTATAGAAAAGAGGAGGTCTTGGTTCAGATATCTGCTGACTAGACTGGATACCCCAAAATATAGTTTGTTGCCCCCAGAGGCTTATCGTCATCAGACCAAAAGCTGGTGGTTTCTGGGATTGATCAGACCCCAGCCCTACTTTTAAAGCAATACTTTGCCAGTTTTTTCCCAGGACTGTGTCTTCGCTTCGCGGTGTGGAGAGTGTATGCAGATGAATGGTGTTAAGGCGCCCCCGTGTGCTGCCAGCTACCCGAGTTTTCCGCCTCTCCGAGAACCAAAATTCTCCAGACGTGGACGTGAAATGACATGAAGCACGTCATCTGGTGGATTTTCACTTGTGGTGTGAGCAGGGAGGTCCTGCTGACGGCACAGGTGGGGAACCAGACACCATTCATATGCACACACTCCCCCCACAGTGGTAGAGCTGACGGCCCAAAATTATCAAGACCTACATGAACCTGCACAGTTTCTGTCGGAGCCCGACCCCAGCTTGACCCCAGCTTGACCCCAGCCCGACCCATGGCAGCAGATTTGGGTCTGAGCTCAATCAAAAAGCTGCTTTCTACTGTAAAAGATTTTTTTTAATATTAAACCATTTGTTACAGGCTGAGGGCTGATGTGTTTCCTTGCACCACTTCTCCTTCTCTCCCTTATTTCAATAGTCTGTTGTCTCATGTGCGACTAGTCTCGCGTCACCAGGCTCTTCAAGCGAAGAGCCTGGTGTCTATTCACTCTGAATTTTGTCTGGATTCTGGTTCCGGTCTAGGGAGCGGATGCGGTATTCACCAAATTCACCAAACTAAAAGTGTTCAAAATAGTAAAACTTTTAATTCTGGCGCACAATCGATTTGGGGTGATGAGGGGTGTAAGAAAATCGATTAACTTAATGGCTTGGGGCTTTTCTTGTAAATTATATTCTTTAAATTAAAAGTTTCACCGCATTTTTATTAGCTTGGTGCTTTTATTTTTACGGAAAGGCACATCCATCGAATTCCGGATCCTGTCTCACTCGCCCTGGTTCCGTTTCCTTACCAAAACGGCCACTAACGGCCCAGACTATGTGCGACAGGTTCAGTAGAGGCCACTCCCCCTCGGCAGTTCATAGTGATGCTGCACGCTGATGATGATCACTGCTCTTTGCTGCGTGTTACAGCACGCAACCACGTTTGGTCATGGACTTTCCACGTCCACATATGACGTCCAAGGTACCCTGGGTGTGTTGGTTGTTGACGTTCTGGGACGCCGTGTCAACTTCAGCCTGTTACATGCATTGTCTGTTTTCAAAATACACTTCTGTTTTCACAGGAAATGTACAGTTTGCATACAGTCTCTTTCAAAATAAAAGCACTACGTTGGTACAACACCACCAACTGATGTTTTTTTTCCTTCAACAACAAAAACACGTGGTTAGGTTTTGGAAAGAAGAACAGGGTTTGGCTTTAGAATCTTACACCACTCTCTCGGGTGAAAGTCAGTGTTTGTTGCCTTTAACAGCAACTAGCTGCGTATCATGCCAACGTTAAAGGATGCCTTTTTTTGTTGGTTTCTGACGCTGCAGGTCACTGACCAAGCACTGGATTTTTATGACTTCGTAGTGAGACTGGGCTCATTACGCACATCTCTCCCGCTGTTGGGGAGGCGGAAGAAAACACTGCTGACCAAGTCGCCTTGCAGCCCCTCTTCCTCTCGTTTCCATCGCTCCATCGCCTGCTCTTTCTCCTCCTGTTCTCCACTATATTACTTCATTTTTCCACCACTTTCCCTCTCAGTCTCAGTCCCCCCCTGTCTCTGTCCTTCCCTCCTGATTGAGTCCAATAAATCTCCTGTAATTTACACACGAGAGCTGTCGGTTTCATTTAAAACAAACAGAAAACAAATCTTAATTGTCTAGAACCCAACCTGATTCAGGCCTGGGGGCAATAATGAGAGATTACAGCCCGGCCCAGCCTGAACCCTGCAGGTCCAGCCCGGTCTCACTCTGAAGTCATCAAAATCCGACACTTGGCCAGTGACTTGTGGCGTCAGAAAACAATGAAAAAAGGCATCCTTTAACATCGGCATGATATGCGGCCTGTTGCCATAGTGGTTCAACCGCGCCCAGCAGTGTCTGGGTGGAAACGCAGGGGGACAAGGACAAAAGTTAAGGTGGCAAAAGTCTGAGTGGGGCGGGGGTAGGGGTGGTGGATGGGTCTGACAAACACTGACTTTCACCCGAGGGAGCGGTGTTTGCATCCCCTAAGATTCTAAAGCCAAACCCTGTTCTTTTTTCCTAAACCCAACCACGTGTTTTAGTTGTTGAAGGAAAAAAAAAAATTACATTTGCAGTATTGTATTGATGTAGTGCTTTTATTTTGAAAGAGACTGTAGGTAAATGTTAAATTTCCTGTGAAAACAGAAGTTTATCTTGAAAGAAGAGAACTTGCCACAGTGTCCCAGAACATCAACAACCAACACACTCAGCATACCATGCACATTGTATGTGGACATGGAAAGTCCATGACCAAAACGTCAATATGTGACGAGGTCACAGTGAGGATGTGATGGCGGGTCGGGTCGGGCCCAATCGAGCTCAGGCAGAGAATCAGAGCTCTGCACCGCGGCGACACAAGCCAGGCTGAAAATCTGCAAAGTGTCCCTTTAATAAGGTCTGGGTGAACAAGCAGTGAACAATCCTTTAAGTCACCACTATCCATGAACATATGATCATGGTGGAAACTGACAGCATCTGATTTATCTTTTTTAATAAACAGTCTGATGACCCCGGGCAGTAGATTCACCACAGCAGTAGAGAAAAATATAAACCCCTCAGCTGAATAACAAACCTGAAAGTCAGCAAAACTATTTTTTTTCCAGCAGCGATGATTTGATCCCAAACTGAACACACAGTTCAGAGTGGTTTGTGCGATTCGCTGGTGTCCAACTTCCATTCAACACCATCAAACTAACACCCGTTGAAAAGTGAGATTTTTATCATTTTACCTAAAAGTGGTTTAACAGCATTTCACACTCACCGTACAGTAAACCTTCGGCAGCTTCAGTGTCACACATGGTGTGTTCAGGTACTGTGTCTGAGTGGGGCGGTGGTTACCCATATTTTGGCTCTTGGCCCAACACACAATCACTGTACTTCCGTGTGTGAACCAAAAGAAGACAGACCTGAAGCATAAATTCTTCAGGTCGTTGTTACACGCAGTAAAATGTGAGCTGTTATTCAGCTGTATTGATAAAATCAAAAGTGTTTCTGTGCTGTCAGACGTCCGGGAGACAGACGACTGAAAAACATGGTTAAAACACTTGTGAACTGCAACCTTCAGATCTACAAATACTTTTCAACTGTCTGTTTTCAACCTGATGCTTTGACAATTAATCACCTGCAAATCACCAAACCAGTACTCTCTGAGCGACGTCTTCAACTGTGTGAAGAGTCCGGCAGGTGACACGGCAGACAGGAAACTGGGTGAGGAGGAACCTGATTAAATCCAGCCTTGTTGCATTGAGTGTCCTCCCTGTCAGAGGAGTTTGGGCCTGGGTGGGTTGGCCCTGACCGACGAATACGCCCCGATGTGGGTGATGAGGTTGGGTTCCACGCTGTGAGACCTTTCTCCTGGGATCGTCCTTGCCATCTGATACATGACCATGTCTTTCGCGTTCCCCTTGACACAGAATGAGCCGTCCAGATACTCTGCAACCCTGAGCGAGGCGTTGCCGGGGAAGAGCATGGCAGGGGTGCAGCACTCTGTGGCTGGGGAGACAGCGTAGAGCTGCGGGGTTAGTCTTCGCACCTCCAGGAGGTAGTGGCGCCCCAGCAGCTCTGTGGCAGCCATGAAGTAGAGAGTGAAGAAGAGGAAATGGCTGGCCGACAGTGTGAAGGAGAAAGAGCAGGGGTTCCAGTAAGGGAGGGTGAGGAGGAGGGCCATTGCTCCAACCAGCCCGAGTCCCACCCACTCCAAGATGCGGTAAGGCTCAGGGTTCCAGTAGCGCTGCAGCCTTTCAGGGTGATACAGCTTAATGTAAAGAGTCTGGAAGGCGAAGCGACGGGACAGCAGGTCCTTCACGACTGCGAAAAAGTCCCGTATCGGCAAAGCATCATCCTCCAGGACAACCATGTTCTTGGGCTTCACCAGCTCCCATCCCTTGCGGAGACAGAAGACGTAATCCCTCTTCTCCCTCTCAAAGGTGTTGATTCGTTCCCTGTTCCTCTGCTGCTCCAGAGGGGAACGTCGGATCACCCTGAAGTGCCCCTCCAGCATCTTGGCATCCTGGTTTTCCTGTGGCCCGCTTTCCACATCGCAAACCAATACCTCCGCACACCGCCGCTCCCCACAGCTTCCCAGAATCCTGCTCAGCTGCCGCATCACCTGGAGCAGGTAGTGGAAGTCCCGTCCCTCATTCCGCCTGGTTGTTACCACGGTAACCAGCAGCTCAGGATGCTGGGCAATGTCAGTGAATCTGGAAGACACTGCTGCCGCAGTGGAAGCGCTCTGCCAGAAGCGCAGTGCATCCTGGCCTCGGGCGAGGCTTTCCTGCAGGACCTCCTCACTCATGGAGTCCAGGTACATGGACCTGATGAAGAAGTAAGAGTACAGCAGCCGATGGCAGCACAGAGGGAGGGCGAGGCAAAACGTGACGACGGACAGGACGAGGGCTTGAGTGACGGTGTTGGACCATCGCAGGTAATGACTGAAGAACCCTTTCCATCGAGGCATTCCGGCTGGAACCACTCAGCGACTAGATGAACAGACGAGCTCAGGAGGGTCAGCTCAACATGTACGGTGTCCCAGCATGCAGTTTGTTTCGGCTGACCACGGCAGTGAAACCTGATGATGTGAACTGAGAGCTCTGTGGAAAATGAGTCAGGTGTTGGCACTTTGTCTTCTTGTAAACAGAGACGTGAGAGTTTCAGCTCGATCCTGCTCATCTGTCTCTGCTCTGGTGTCTGCAGAAAGAGACAAGAGGACGTTTTTACTCAGTTACTGTTTATAGACTGTGATCTGTCTGTATGAAACATGAAAACCACTGTGCTGGGCTGTAGATTCACATCAGATCCTGTGGAGAAGCACAGCTCCGTCTTTCATAAGACTTCTTTCCCCACAATCTGTTGAACTGAAATTTTTTGAACACAACAGACAGTCAACAGAAACATTAAAGTGTAGGTAGTGAGTGAAATAGGAACGAGCAGGATGGGGGTGGGCCGTGATTGGCCAGTGTTCAGATGAGAGACAAACCAGTGGGCCCATCATTTCTCTGCTCTGAGGACCGATCAGCCAAAAAACAAAATAAATTTAAAAAAAGAAAAGAAAAGAAAAAGCTTACGACCAGCCCACACTAGAGCGGGGACAGACACTGTTCCAGCTGTGCACACAATCTGAGCAATATTTAATTAAGTCACCTCAAGACTGAATGAATAAATGAAGAAAAAATATTTGCTCACTCCTGATTTGATCTGGTGAGTTAATACCCTGCAGTAATTTCCTCATGTGTTTCACATGTGACTTCCTCTGCTTTTCAAAATAAGAAAACAAGGTTGTAACAGTAGATATTAAATACGGGTTCATCCCTATGTTCCCCACTTAACCCTGCAAAAAAGGTTCTATGTTCCCAGCTTGGTTGAGCCGGGAACATAGAACCCAGGAAACATAGATACGCTCCCTTAAATACACGTGGAAATATGATTCTTTGGATTATATTATAGTGTTCCCCTCCTGTATGTCCTGACGGCTGGCCTGTCACTGCTCCTGTTTGTTTAGCAGAGACAGAGACCAGATAAAACCCTCTAGATGCCACCAAGTTTCCCTAAATCTGACACACTTCACCTTCAAGGTAACATACCCAGGAGTGTACTTCAAAAAATATTTAAAAAAAAAAAAACGTCTTTAAATTCCGTTTATTTTGTGTATTTTGTGACCAATATGTGGTGACAGAGACGTGTGCTTGTGTCTCTTGAGAGGCCACTTTGTTTGAATAGTTGTTGTTTTATTGTGGACTTTTGTATGACATGTTGTTGTTGTTGCATGTTAATGTGTTGTGATTGGCTGCCGATCGGCCGGGTTTCTCCTGTAAAACAGATTTTCACTTTCAATGAGACATCCTGGTTAAATGAAGGTGAAATAAAATAAAGTAAATCAAAATAAAGATAAAGGACAAACACTGTTTTACCAGCTGGCATCATGATGCAGGACCACAGAGGGTTAACGAGGAAACAGCTCACATTTTTTTCATGTTCAGACAAAGTCTGTGGAATTCTGCCGGTGCGGACTCAACGTGTCTGCACACAGGTCGACTGGATCACTTCACATTTTGCATTTAAAAAACTGCGTCCTAATCTACGTTTAAATGTTTCCTACCCTGCGGATGACCTGAACTGTGACCTGCAGACGACGAGAGTGGGGTCGAGGCAACTGTGCACATTTGTTGTCATGTGACTGTAACTTCAGAGAGCACTCATCGTGTCTATCTGGCCGTGATGATGAGAAGCATGTGGGATTATTATAAATACATATTTACACATCAGAACTGTTAATACTCAGCATGTCAGGTAAAACGAAATAAAAATCCAGGTCTAAAAATTGTTAATTACACATGTTATTCAGGTTAAAGTGTGAAGAAGCAGCGGGTCTGTGGGGCAGCTGAGTGAAGTGGAGCCTGAGGAGGAAGCACCGGTTAGCCCCGGTTTCACTACAGGCAGATTCACTCGCTACAGGGGCGAGGAAATAAAACCTGAACAGCCAATCAGAGTGATCTCTCTCACCGACAAGCTGCACACACCGATTCGACATTCGACATCACCGAAAAGCTGCCAACGCCAAAGTGCCGACGGTGCGGGACACACCGCAAAAACTAGGCCGACAGACGCTCACCGACGGCCCGACTTTGGTCGACGGCCGACCGTCGGCTTGGTGTGTCAGGACCTTGAGCAAAAAAGACTGTTCATAAGATAAGATTGATCTTTTTTGTCTCTCAAGAGAAATTCATCTTGGGCATACGAAAACAGTACCGGCGTCTCACATCAACACACAGATTACAGTCACACTTGGCTCTTTACATAAACATAAAACACAGAATCCACATAGTGCATAAAGTCCAAGCAGAATAGTTGGGGCGTCGGTGGCTTAGTGGTAGAGCAGGCGCCCCATGTACAAGGCTGTTGCCGCAGCGGCCCGGGTTCGACTCCAGCCTGTGGCCCTTTGCTGCATGTCACTCCCCCTTTCACACTTGTCTGTCCTGTCAATTAAAGGCTAAAAATGCCCCAAAAGAACATTTAAAAAAAAAAAAAAAAAAAGTCGAAGCAGAAGTCACTGTACAGAGTAGCACAATGTTCTACCCTGCCTCCATCCGACCCCACACACACACCTGTCATATAGTTCCTTATTTATTGAGTAGGTTGATCGATAGTGGTACTAAAGAGAACTTATACCTGTTTAGTTTGCATGTGGGAAGCCTGTATCAGGTCATCAACTCTTTGTTAAGGACATGGTTGAGGCCCTGTCTCTGAACTGCCTCCTCAAACATCTCATGTAGAGAGGATGGGGGGGGGGGTGCCCATTATTGTCCCTGCCCTCTTGACGAGGTTCAGGAGCTGTGCTCTGAGTTTAACGGTCAAATTTCAGAAGCATGTAGTGATCCCATAGCGAATGATGGACTCACTCGGCCGCAGCCCACGTGTCCTGCAGACTCAATGACCCGGAAAAAAATGGGAGAAATTCCAGTCAAACATTTACTGTGTTTGTTGAGGTTAAAAAACAAACAAACAAAAAAAAAAACAGCTGATGGTCAGACTGTATGAAGCATGACGTCATCAAGGCATGGACATCTGTTATGTATATTATATATTATATGTGTATATTATATTATAACACAGTGACGTAACCTCGGTGCATTCCGCCTGTCCGGGTGACGTTACATTACAGCAGGAAACAGTGCGGTCAGACTGATGTGGACATCAGAGGACATCAGTGTCTCTCAGGGCTTCTGTCCACTCAACATTCAGACCGGAGACATTTGAACATGTTTCCAACAGATTAGTCCGCTCACGAACCGGCAGTTACCGGATAACGGAAACCCAGACTGATCCACAGTGTTACAATCAAAGATCACCGTCACACTGAGTCAGCCCTGCTAGCAGCGGGCTAACGGACAGAATAACGGACAGACTAACGGACAGAATAACGGACAGACTAACGGACAGAATAACGGACAGACTAACCGACAGACTAACGGACAGAATAACGGACAGACTAACTGACAGTGTGGTGAAACGTCATAAAGCACAGCTGAGTGTCTTTAAACCGGAGGATACAAACTCACCGGGAGCCGAGGAGCTGCTGTCTGCTCTCCGCTGCCATGTCCTCATAGGTAGTTCGGTATAGGTACGGTACCAGAGCGCACATCACATGTACTGTAATACTGCGACTAGAGGCGCAGTGACATGCGCTGCTGCTCCAGACCAGCAGGTGGCAGCACAGCGCCAGACAGGGAAAACACATTACTCACATATAATATTAACTGGTCCGTACCCACTGAGTGCACAGCTGCCCACGTACAGTTTCACATGGTGTGTGTTTGGGATACAGGTCATAGGAAACTGCAGATTAAATAGTCAACTGAACCCATTAAGAAGAGCAATGTATTCAGACAGAGTGTTTGTGAAGTTGATAGTACGATTGCTTTATTGAAAGTACAGTAGTACCATTGCCAATAGTGGGATAGTTAGTGGGCTAAAACTGTACATTAGTAGTTGAGGTAGCACGTTGAAAGGCAGATAGTTAAAGTGTTTATATGTTGTATTGACTTCAAAGTGGGGCGCACTGGTAGTTCACATGGGAAAGGTGCAGCTAGCCCTTGTTGCAGCAGCATACCATACCATGACTTAGTCATACCAACAACACTGGTCCACAGGGGGAGCCACAGCGATCATTATATAATAAGATATAGTAAGATAATAATAATAATATAACAATAACAATAACAATAATAACAGTGCAGTGCAGCTTTCTGTGTACAGCACATTTCATACAGCGGGGCAACTCAAAGTGTTTTACAGAGCAGTAACATATCAAACATATTAAAGGATACAGATTAATAATAAAAGAATGAGAAAAATATAAAAGGTAAAATTAGTTACTGAATGATTTACAATTAAAATAATCACCATTAAACACAACCAAAGTACAGACAAGAGATGCAATGATTAAAAGATGATTTAAAATAATCTAAACTCAAGTGTCCTCAGGGGTTCAATTTCAGTTCAGGGGTTTAGTTTACTTTAGTTAGTTTAGTTTAAAACTACTGTTTTAGTCAGTTTAGTTAGCTTTGTTTTGTTTTGCTTGTTTTGAGTTAGTTTAGTTTGTGTAGTGTAGTTTAGTTTAGTTAGTTTATTTTAGTTTAAAACTACTGTTTTAGTCAGTTTAGTTTGTTTTGCTTGTTTTCAGCTAGTTTAGTTAGTTTAGTTAGTTAGTTTAGTTTAGTTTAAAACTACTGTTTTAGTCAGTGTAGTTAGCTTAGTTTGTTTTGTTTTGCTTGTTTTGAGTTGGTTTAGTTTAGTTTGTTTAGTTTAGTTTAGTTAGTTTAGTTTGTTTAGTGTAGTTTGTTTAGTTTGGTATACTTTAGATTAGTGTAGTTTAGTTAGTTAGTTGGTTAGTTCAAAACTACTGCTTTAGTTTGTTTTGTTTTGTTTTGTTTGTTTTGTTTTGCTTGTTTTGAGTTAGTTTAATTTAGTTTAGTTTAGTGTACTTTAGTTTAGTTTAGTTTAGTTTAGTTTAGTTTAGTTAGTTTATTTAGTTAAGTTTAGTTTAAAACTACTGCTTTAGTCAGTTTAGTTTGTTTTGCTTTGCTTGTTTTGAGTTAGTTTAGCTTAGTTTAGTTTGTTTAGTTTAGTGTACTTTAGTTTAGTTTAGTTTAGTTAGTTTAGTTAGTTAGCTAGTTTAGTTTGGTATACTTTAGATTAGTGTAGTTTAGTTAGTTTAATTTAGTTAAGTTTAGTTTAAAACTACTGCTTTAGTCAGTTTAGTTTAGTTTAGTTTAGTTTAAAACTACTGCTTTAGTAAGTTTAGTTTGTTTTGCTTTGCTTGTTTTGAGTTAGTTTAGATTAGTTTGTTTTGCTTGTTTTGAGTTAGTTTGGTTAGTTAGCTTAGTTTAGTTTGTTTAGTTTGGTATACTTTAGATTAGTGTAGTTTAGTTAGTTTAGTTAGTTAAGTTTAGTTTAAAACTACTGCTTTAGTCAGTTTAGTTAGTTTAGTTAGTTAAGTTTAGTTTAAAACTACTGCTTTAGTCAGTTTAGTTAGTTTAGTTTAGTTTAAAACTACTGCTTTAGTCAGTTTAGTTAGTTTAGTTTAGTTTAAAACTACTGCTTTAAAACTACTGTGCGCATGCGCCCGCGCGTGCAGCCTGTTGCAGTCGCTCCTGCTTGTTTTCTCGGTTTTCTTATCCCACGTGTCGTCACCTCCACAATGTGCTTCACTGCTGACCATGTGAGAAGACAGATGATGAGACTCCACTCAAATAAGGCTGCAGGCCCTGATGGTGTCAGCCCCAGGGTGCTCAAAGCCTGTGCCCCCCAGCTATGTGGAGTACTTCAGCATGTCTTCAACATGAGCCTGAGTCTCCAGAGGGTCCCCTTGCTGTGGAAGACATCCTGCCTCGTTCCTGTGCCAAAGACGTCACGTCCCAGTGGCTCCAAGGACTACAGACCCGTGGCATTGACCTCCCACATCATGAAGACCCTGGAGAGACTCGTCTTGGAGCAGCTCCGGCCCATGGTCAAGCCACTTTTGGACCCCCTCCAGTTCGCCTATCAGCCCCGACTTGGAGTTGAGGACGCCATCATCTACCTGCTCAACCGCGTCTACGCCCACCTGGACAAGCCGGCAAGAACTGTGAGGGTCATGTTTTTTGATTTTCTAGTGCGTTCAACACCATCCGTCCAGCTCTACTGGGTGACAAGCTGACAGCAGTGCAGGTGGATGCCCCCCTGGTGTCCTGGATTGTAGACTACTTGACTGGCAGACCACAGTATGTGCGCTTGCAACGCTGTGTGTCAGACAGAGTGGTCAGCAATACCGGGGCCCCGCAGGGGACTGTCCTCTCTCCCTTCCTCTTCACCCTCTACACCATGGATTTCAGCTATTGCACTGAGACCTGCCATCTTCAGAAGTTTTCTGATGACTCTGCTATAGTTGGATGTATCACCAAGGGTGGTGAGGATGAGTACAGGGCTGTTGTGGATAACTTTGTCACATGGTGTGAGCAGAACCATCTGCAGCTCAACATGGCAAAGACAAAGGAACTGGCTGTGGATCTGAGGAGGACCAAGACACCGGTGACCCCTGTTTCCATCCAGGGGGTCAGTGTGGACATTGTGGAGGACTATAAGTACCTGGGGGTACACATTGACAGTAAACTGGACTGGGTTAAGAACACTAACGCTCTCTACAGGAAGGGCCAGAGCCGTCTCTATTTTCTGAGGCGACTGAGGTCCTTCAACATCTGCCGGACTATGCTGAGGATTTTCTATGAGTCTGTGATGGCCAGTGCTATCCTCTATGCTGTTGTGTGCTGGGGCAGCAGGCTGAGGGTGGCGGACGCCAACAGACTTAACAAACTGATCCGCAAGGCCAGTGACGTTGTGGGAACGGAGTGTGACTCTCTGATGGTGGTGTCAGAGAGGAGGATGCTGTCTAAGCTACGAACTGTCTTGGGCAATGTCTCACACCCACTCCACCATGTGCTGGTCAGGCACAAGAGTACTTTCAGTGGGAGACTCATACCACCAAGATGTACCACTGAGCGCCACAGGAAATCATTCCTGCCTGTGGCCATCAAACTGTACAACTCCTCCCTCTGAGTGGCCCTGAGACTTTCACACACTGCAATAATTTAATGTAACTTGTGCAATAACTCCATTCACCCTGACTGTATATATTCTGTTTGTGTAAATAATCTTGTTCATCTTACAATAAATATATATATATATATATACACAGTACAGGCCAAAAGTTTGGACACACCTTCTCATTCAATGCGTTTTCTTTATTTTCATGACTATTTACATTGTAGATTCTCACTGAAGGCATCAAAACTATGAATGAACACATGTGGAGTTATGTACTTAACAAAAAAAGGTGAAATAACTGAAAACATGTTTTATATTCTAGTTTCTTCAAAATAGCCACCCTTTGCTCTGATTACTGCTTTGCACACTCTTGGCATTCTCTCCATGAGCTTCAAGAGGTAGTCACCTGAAATGGTTTCCACTTCACAGGTGTGCCTTATCAGGGTTAATTAGTGGAATTTCTTGCTTTATCAATGGGGTTGGGACCATCAGTTGTGTTGTGCAGAAGTCAGGTTAATACACAGCCGACAGCCCTATTGGACAACTGTTAAAATTCATATTATGGCAAGAACCAATCAGCTAACTAAAGAAAAACGAGTGGCCATCATTACTTTAAGAAATGAAGGTCAGTCAGTCCGGAAAATTGCAAAAACTTTAAATGTGTCCCCAAGTGGAGTCGCAAAAACCATCAAGCGCTACAACCAAACTGGCACACATGAGGACCGACCCAGGAAAGGAAGACCAAGAGTCACCTCTGCTTCTGAGGATAAGTTCATCCGAGTCACCAGCCTCAGAAATGGCAAGTTAACAGCAGCTCAGATCAGACACCAGATGAATGCCACACAGAGTTCTAGCAGCAGACCCATCTCTAGAACAACTGTTAAGAGGAGACTGCGCCAATCAGGCCTTCATGGTCAAATAGCTGCTAGGAAACCACTGCTAAGGAGAGGCAACAAGCAGAAGAGATTTGTTTGGGCCAAGAAACACAAGGAATGGACATTAGACCAGTGGAAATCTGTGCTTTGGTCTGATGAGTCCAAATTTGAGATCTTTGGTTCCAACCGCCGTGTCTTTGTGAGACGCAGAAAAGGTGAACGGATGGATTCCACATGCCTGGTTCCCACTGTGAAGCATGGAGGAGGAGGTGTGATGGTGTGGGGGTGTTTTGCTGGTGACACTGTTGGGGATTTATTCAAAATTGAAGGCACACTGAACCAGCATGGCTACCACAGCATCCTGCAGCGACATGTCATCCCATCCGGTTTGCGTTTAGTTGGACGATCATTTATTTTTCAACAGGACAATGACCCCAAACACACCTCCAGGCTGTGTAAGGGCTATTTGACCAAGAAGGAGAGTGATGGAGTGCTGCGGCAGATGACCTGGCCTCCACAGTCACCGGACCTGAACCCAATCCAGATGGTTTGGGGTGAGCTGGACCGCAGAGTGAAGGCAAAGGGGCCAACAAGTGCTAAACACCTCTGGGAACTCCTTCAAGACTGTTGGAAAACCATTTCAGGTGACTACCTGTTGAAGCTCATGGAGAGAATGCCAAGAGTGTGCAAAGCAGTAATCAGAGCAAAGGGTGGCTATTTTGAAGAAACTAGAATATAAAACATGTTTTCAGTTATTTCACCTTTTTTTGTTAAGTACATAACTCCACATGTGTTCATTCATAGTTTTGATGCCTTCAGTGAGAATCTACAATGTAAATAGTCATGAAAATAAAGAAAACGCAATGAATGAGAAGGTGTGTCCAAACTTTTGGCCTGTACTGTATATATACATATACATATATATACATATATATATGTATATATGTATATATATATATATATATATATATATATATATATATATATACATATATATACACATATATACATATATATATATATATATATATATATATATATATATATATATGTATATATGATGTATTTTTTTCGGCACTACCTTGTTCTCTATAGCTGATGTAAGGTGAATTGCTCCTGTGTGGGATCAATAAAGTTCTTATCTTAGCCATCTGAGAAGATCAAATACATTGTTTTTGGTGCCTAACTGTTTCCCAAGTATATTAGTGTGTGTGTGAATGAATAAACGAGAGGCATTAACGTAAATTTCTTTGTAGAAAGGTGCTTTATGAAATTAAGTCCATTCACTTGTATTAGTTTACAGCACAGCCTTGCCACATCCAATATGGCGGCGATGTTGACGTATCGCAGCAGCGGGCAAACCCACTCGATGCGGCGTCTACGTATATATGTCTATGCATGCTACAAGCTAACAAGCTAACATCGAGCGAGCTTGGCCCAACAACAGCCTAGGCCGCATCATGAGCAGCGTAAAATCAAACTAATGTCTAATTTCTGCTTTGTTTTATTGACACACAGCAGCACAGGTACTTACAAAGTGTGTGGGCACCGTAAAAACTCGTGTTTGTGCTGTCAGCTCCTTCCCCTCGGTCCCAGAGTCCCGGTGGACGGAGAGACGTCTACACATTTGAACTAGTCGAAGCAGTAACAAGTGCTTGCGCATGCGCATTACAGCAGTAACACAGGTTGTGTTATTTTTCCATGAATGACGTCAAATGACTCTGAAACTAAAAATGTCCTGAAAGCTTCTTGTTGGCAGCACACAGACTATACAGATCCATATTTATGACATTTTATATTAAACATTAAATACATTTTAATTACAACTTCCTGTAGACGTCATTTCACCCAGCAGAGCATTATGAGTTTGGAGAAACACCTTCACACTAATTAGTGTCATCTCTCTTTTAACCAACAACTAAACGATCACAACAATTAAACTAAGTTGTAATTCTGACACGCTGATGCTGTGACCGCATTGAAAAGAAGGTGAACAGAGGTCTCAGACGATCAGACCGAACATCACCCTGAAGTATCCGCTGACACCCCGGTTGGTGCTCAGAGGGAATAGTTGATGTAAAAACTTTTAATTTTGAACCTTTTCTGAGCATCTTTTCACCGGTGACCATAGTCATTTTTTAGACGTCTTTTGAATGGGGAGATGTCCGCGAGGTCACCTCAGGGTTACTTAACTCTGAGTTTTCACTAACTCTGTTTTCTACAAAGTGCTAATATGCTAACATGCTAACTCATTTCCGGGCTTTGGGACTCGCCCCTGTAGATTCAGTAAAGGGAGATAAACCTATAATATGTCAGAGCCCGCCGCTGATAGAAACACAGACCGGTCGTTATCTTACCTCACTGTACTGATGTTGGAGCTGCCCAAAGGTTTTACAGTCCTCACTCGATCACAAAGATCATGAGACGGACTGAAAGCAGGAAACAGGAAGCTGCTTCATGCTGTAGTTACACACTGAGCTGGTCGCCGTCTCTTTTTATGTCTTCCGTCGACTCACATTAAGGAAGTGGACCAGTGCCCTCTCTCTAATGTCACTCTTGGCATTTGTGTTTCCATTGTCAGTTTAGACGTGCCGTGCCGTGTTGTGCCAAGCTGGACGCAGATCGAACTTTTCCAGGGTAGGTCGAAGAGCCAGCCTGCCCTCGCTTCTCCCCCTTCCCCCCCTCTGTCTGCAGGAAACCAAACAGGAAGGTGTCTTTAACAGTCTCTGTGTGTTCAGCTCTCAGTACGTCTGTAGCTTCTGACTGAATCCCTGTGGTTTGGAGTTTAGTTTCTCTCCTGCGTCCTGTTTTCACTTCACATATCTGCTATATACAGTACAGGCCAAAAGTTTGGACACACCTTCTCATTCAATGCGTTTTCTTTATTTTCATGACTATTTACATTGTAGATTCTCACTGAAGGCATCAAAATTATGAATGAACACATGTGGAGCTTTGCACACTCTTGGCATTCTCTGACAATTTGGTCACAAATTGTGGGCGGTTTGAGGGCGGCAGTAGCTCAGTCTATAGAGACTTGGGTTGGGAACCGGAGGGTCGCTTGTTCGAGTCCCCGTCCGGACCGAAATATGGAGCGTGGACTGGTGGCTGGACAGGTGCCAGTTCACCTCCTGGGCACTGCCAAGGTGCCCCTGAGCAAGGCACCGAACCCCCTAACTGCTCGGGGCGCCTGACCAAGGGCAGCCCCCTCACTCTGATATCTCTCCACTTTGTGCATGTGTGTGTCTTTCGGACCTGTGTGTAAGAGTGAAAACATTGAATTTCTCCTCAGGGGGATTAATAAAGGAAATAAACTAAACTTAACTTAAACATGACCTAATCACATGATCTTCAACACATGCTTGACATGATTTAAACACCTGTGTGCAATCTGTCATATCCTGATGAAGACTTGTATCGTTGAAACGTGTTGATATCCCTGCTCTAATAAAGGATTTTTACACTACCCCAGAGTGCCTCGGTCTCTTAGTTTGGCCTGCCTTTTGTCACATGTTGATATCTCTGTTTACAAATAGGACAGTCCTTCTTTTTAATACATCAATTTTTTCCCTGTCCTCGAAGACCACCTGTTGGTTTTTTTAATCCTTTTATTCTGTCCCAGGGCAGCACTCACTTTTTTCTTTTGTCTAAAGACACACGTATTAGTTCCACATCTGGTGTGCAGCAGGTTTCCCGAATATTGGCGTGTGTACTCCATGCCTTGTTTACGTAGATGCAAAGACTGCCCCCTAAACTTTTGCCAGTATAGTTTGTTTAGTTTAGTTTAAACAGAGCAAGAAGAGACTGACAGGAACTACATATATGTACGTGACATATGATACATTATATAACTACCTGAATACCTCAGACACATTTCATGTCCACTCTGGTGTTCATACTTGAGTTTAATATTTGTTATTCATCTTGTGTCGTAATCATTTTAAATCTAATGTGTGTATCACATTCATCTTCATCGTTGTTTTACTTTTGTTCAGGTTGATTAGGTTTATTTTGTCTTCTTTTTAAAATGTGTTCAATATTTTCTTATTTTATGACACGTCAGCAACACGTCTGATGACACTTCTGAGGAAGGCTGGAGTCACAGTCGAAACTGTCAAACAGGTGAAAGATACATCTCCTACATCTGTTGTTTTACTTTTGTTCTGCTCTTTGTGAACACACAGTTTCCTCTCAGGTCATACTGACGCTCTCTGACCTGAAACAACCTCTGGATTCAGTCTGCTGACATGCTGTTGTTTATTTTGTACATCAGCAATGATATTTTAAAATCTACAGGTTCACTAAATTTGAGTGCCTGTGAGTTTATGAATCATGTATTCTGACAACATAAACTAATTTATTTACAGCCCAAAGAGTCACTGCAGAAAAAAATGAAAGACAAAAAAATACAGCCAGGTTAGTGGAAAGATGATTTATTGTGATTTCTTCCGGATAGAAAATCAATACTTGGACATTTTAACAACTGTGTAACTTCTTTGACATTACTTGGTGGTCACAAATTTTATTTACCTGCACTGGTCTCCTGTGACAGTAGGACTGGTGATAAATCCCTTAGCTGCACAACATTTATTGCTTTCTGTTGACCAGCTGAGAGATTTATGTTGCACTTACAACACCTGGCCAGTGGGTGGCAGTATATGCCAAGATGCACTGGGATCCAACTACAGCATCAAAACCCATCTATACACAAGAAAGTAGCGTTTAAATATATAATAAAATGTAGTGACCACTATGCATGAAGGGTTAGCACCAAATCTGTGTACCAGATGGTGTCATCCCAAATATGCTGCAACAACACAACTGAGCATCAGAGCGGTCATCACATACTTCCATCATCATGTTCTCAGCCCCAGGACGCTCTAAACTTTACAGGTTTGAATAGGCGTCTGACCAGAACACAAAGATTATTACATATTTTTGATCAGTAAATCTGGACTCACAGCGCTGAGCAGCGTCTCTAATAAATCTTCCAGCTTTGAAACATCCTGTTGACCTGCTGTCCCCCCAAAAAGGACAGCGAAGGGTCTATGTGGGTCTCAGAGGGTTAATAGTGTTTCAGCAGCTTCTTCTTCTGTAATGTGATTTTACTGTTTCACCTCCTTGAGCCACTTTGTGCTGAAGTGTAAGTGAAGCTCCAGCAGGTGTCACCGTTTCATCTCTTATTAAACACACAGTGATCTGATGCTGCTGCCTGTCATTAAAAACATGTCACTTTATATCCCAGAGTTCATAGTTACAACTGATGACCTCCTGATCCAACTGATGACCTTCCGATCCAGCTGATGACCTTCTGATCCAACTGATGACCTCCTGATCCAACTGATGACCTTCCGATCCAGCTGATGACCTCCTGATCCAGCTGATGACCTTCTGATCCAGCTGATGACCTCCTGATCCAACTGATGACCTTCCGATCCAGCTGATGACCTCCTGATCCAACTGATGACCTCCTGATCCAGCTGATGACCTTCTGATCCAGCTGATGACCTCCTGATCCAACTGATGACCTTCTGATCCAACTGATGACCTCCCGATCCAACTGATGACCTTCTGATCCAACTGATGACCTTCTGATCCAGCTGATGACCTCCCGATCCAACTGATGACCTTCTGATCCAGCTGATGACCTCCCGATCCAACTGATGACCTCCCGATCCAACTGATGACCTCCCGATCCAGCTGATGACCTTCTGATCCAACTGATGACCTTCTGATCCAACTGATGACCTTCTGATCCGGCTGATGACCTCCTGATCCAACTGATGACCTCCTCCTCCTCCTGATGACCTCCTGATCCAACTGATGACCTTCTGATCCAGCTGATGACCTTCTGATCCAGCTGATGACCTCCTGATCCAACTGATGACCTCCTGATCCAGCTGATGACCTTCTGATCCAGCTGATGACCTCCTGATCCAACTGATGACCTTCTGATCCAACTGATGACCTCCTGATCCAACTGATGACCTCCTGATCCAACTGATGACCTCCTGATCCAGCTGATGACCTTCTGATCCAGCTGATGACCTCCTGATCCAACTGATGACCTTCTGATCCAACTGATGACCTCCCGATCCAACTGATGACCTTCTGATCCAACTGATGACCTTCTGATCCAACTGATGACCTTCTGATCCAGCTGATGACCTCCCGATCCAACTGATGACCTTCTGATCCAGCTGATGACCTCCCGATCCAACTGATGACCTCCCGATCCAACTGATGACCTCCCGATCCAGCTGATGACCTTCTGATCCAACTGATGACCTTCTGATCCAACTGATGACCTTCTGATCCGGCTGATGACCTCCTGATCCAACTGATGACCTCCTCCTCCTCCTGATGACCTCCTGATCCAACTGATGACCTCCTGATCCAGCTGATGACCTCCCGATCCAACTGATGACCTTCTGATCCAGCTGATGACCTCCCGATCCAACTGATGACCTCCCGATCCAGCTGATGACCTTCCGATCCAGCTGATGACCTTCTGATCCAACTGATGACCTTCTGATCCAACTGATGACCTCCTGATCCAACTGATGACCTTCTGATCCAGCTGATGACCTCCTGATCCAGCTGATGACCTCCTCCTCCTCCTGATGACCTCCTGATCCAACTGATGACCTCCTCCTCCTCCTGATGACCTTCTGATCCAACTGATGACCTTCTGATCCAACTGATGACCTCCCGATCCAGCTGATGACCTCCTCCTCCTCCTGATGACCTCCTGATCCAACTGATGACCTCCTCCTCCTCCTGATGACCTCCTGATCCAACTGATGACCTTCTGATCCAACTGATGACCTCCCGATCCAACTGATGACCTTCTGATCCAGCTGATGACCTCCCGATCCAACTGATGACCTCCCGATCCAACTGATGACCTTCTGATCCAACTGATGACCTTCTGATCCAGCTGATGACCTCCTGATCCAACTGATGACCTCCTGATCCAACTGATGACCTCCTGATCCAACTGATGACCTTCTGATCCAACTGATGACCTTCTGATCCAGCTGATGACCTCCCGATCCAGCTGATGACCTACTGATCCAACTGATGACCTCCTGATCCAACTGATGACCTCCTGATCCAACTGATGACCTTCTGATCCAACTGATGACCTTCTGATCCAACTGATGACCTCCCGATCCAGCTGATGACCTACTGATCCAACTGATGACCTCCCGATCCAACTGATGACCTCCTGATCCAGCTGATGACCTCCCGATCCAGCTGATGACCTCCCGATCCAACTGATGACCTCCCGATCCAGCTGATGACCTCCCGATCCAACTGATGACCTTCTGATCCAGCTGATGACCTCCCGATCCAACTGATGACCTCCCGATCCAACTGATGACCTCCCGATCCAGCTGATGACCTCCTGATCCAACTGATGACCTTCTGATCCAACTGATGACCTCCCGATCCAACTGATGACCTCCCGATCCAGCTGATGACCTTCTGATCCAACTGATGACCTTCTGATCCAACTGATGACCTTCTGATCCAACTGATGACCTCCCGATCCAACTGATGACCTCCCGATCCAGCTGATGACCTTCTGATCCAACTGATGACCTTCTGATCCAACTGATGACCTTCTGATCCAGCTGATGACCTCCCGATCCAGCTGATGACCTCCTGATCCAGCTGATGACCTCCCGATCCAGCTGATGACCTCCCGATCCAGCTGATGACCTCCTGATCCAGCTGATGACCTCCCGATCCAGCTGATGACCTCCTGATCCAACTGATGACCTTCCGATCCAGCTGATGACCTACTGATCCAACTGATGACCTCCCGATCCAACTGATGACCTCCCGATCCAGCTGATGACCTCCCGATCCAGCTGATGACCTCCCGATCCAACTGATGACCTCCCGATCCAACTGATGACCTCCCGATCCAGCTGATGACCTCCCGATCCAGCTGATGACCTTCCGATCCAGCTGATGACCTCCCGATCCAACTGATGACCTCCCGATCCAACTGATGACCTCCCGATCCAGCTGATGACCTCCTGATCCAACTGATGACCTTCTGATCCAACTGATGACCTCCCGATCCAACTGATGACCTCCCGATCCAGCTGATGACCTTCTGATCCAACTGATGACCTTCTGATCCAACTGATGACCTTCTGATCCAGCTGATGACCTTCTGATCCAACTGATGACCTTCCGATCCAGCTGATGACCTCCTGATCCAACTGATGACCTTCCGATCCAGCTGATGACCTTCTGATCCAACTGATGACCTTCTGATCCAACTGATGACCTCCCGATCCAACTGATGACCTCCCGATCCAGCTGATGACCTTCTGATCCAACTGATGACCTTCTGATCCAACTGATGACCTTCTGATCCAGCTGATGACCTCCCGATCCAACTGATGACCTCCTGATCCAACTGATGACCTCCTGATCCAACTGATGACCTACTGATCCAGCTGATGACCTCCCGATCCAACTGATGACCTCCCGATCCAACTGATGACCTCCTGATACAACTGATGACCTCCTGATCCAACTGATGACCTACTGATCCAGCTGATGACCTCCTGATCCAGCTGATGACCTTCTGATCCAGCTGATGACCTCCCGATCCAACTGATGACCTCCCGATCCAGCTGATGACCTCCCGATCCAGCTGATGACCTCCTGATCCAGCTGATGACCTTCTGATCCAACTGATGACCTCCTGATCCAGCAAACACCTGCAGCATTCAGAGGATTTTTGGCTTTCATGGGTAGATTGGCAGTCAGGGGGTTTCACAGCACTTTCCAGAACAGAGGAGGTCACCATCCAGTCCTCAAAAAATGCAGCTCCTACAGAAATCTCCAAATGTCAAAAGTTTTTGATCCCAACAAAAAAACCTGGATGAGCACCAATTTCCTGATGTTAAATTCAGACAAAACTGAAGTTATTGTTCTTGGCCCCAAACAACTCAGAGACTCTTTATCTGATGACATGGTTTCTCCAGATGGCATTGCTCTGGCCTCTAGCACTACCGTAAGAAACCTCGGAGTAACATTTGATCAAGATTTGTCTTTTAATTCTCATTTAAAACAAACCTCACAGACTGCATTTTTTCATCTGCGTAATATTGCGAAAATTAGGCCTATCCTGACCCGAAAAGATGCAGAAAAATTGGTCCACGCTTTTGTTACCTCAAGGCTGGATTACTGTAACTCTCTATTATCAGGTAGCTCTAGTAAGTCCTTAAAAACTCTCCAGCTAATTCAGAATGCAGCAGCACGTGTACTAACAGGAACTAAGAAACAAGATCATATTTCTCCTGTTTTAGCTTCTCTGCACTGGCTCCCTGTAAAATCCAGAATTGAATTTAAAATCCTACTGTTAACTTATAAAGCTCTAAATGTTCAAGCTCCATCATATCTTAGAGAGCTCATAGTGCCATATTATCCCACCAGAACACTGCGCTCTGAGAACGCAGGGTTACTCGTGGTCCCTAAAGTCTCCAAAAGTAGATCAGGAGCCAGAGCCTTCAGCTATCAGGCTCCTCTCCTGTGGAATCATCTTCCTGTTACGGTCCGGGAGGCAGACACCGTCTCCACATTTAAGACTAGACGTAAGACTTTCCTCTTTGATAAAGCTTATAGTTAGGGCTGGCTCAGGCTTGCCCTGTACCAGCCCCTAGTTAGGCTGACTTAGGCCTAGTCTGCCGGAGGACCCCCCTATAATACACCGGGCGCCTTCTCTCTCTCTCTCTCTCTCTCTCTATGTCTCTCTCTCTGTCTCTCAATTTCAATAAGCTTTATTGGCATGACTGTAGATTAACAATATTGCCAAAGACATTAAAAATAAAGTACAATAATAAAAGTAAGTCAGAAAACTATAAAAAAAAAAAAAAAGATTAAATATATGATATATAATACAAAATACACCAATCTACAATACAATACACCAATATATAATATAGAAAAAAAATGAATAAAGAAAAATGTAGGTTGTGAGTTACAAGGACTGTAAATATAGACAGGTGTGTCAGGTGTTGTGATGGTTGTCCCTCAGGCTGTGGCATAACCTGACATATTTTGCTGCTGCTAAGCTGCTGACTCTGTTCTCTCCAAGGATGTGTTGCATTTTAGTTTGATCAGGCAGAGAATCAAAGTCAGTGACTTTATGTTTTATTTTTGAGAGGAAGTCGGCTCTGATGTGTTCATACTTGCTGCAGTGCAACAGGAAGTGTGTCTCTGTCTCCGCTTGTCTGTGTGGACAGAGCTCACACAACCTGTCCTCTCTGGGCAGCCAGGTCTGCCTGTGTCTGCCCGTCTCTATGGCCAAGCTGTGGTCACTGAGTCTGTACATGGTCAAAGTCTTCCTCAGTTTCTCATCAGTCACGGTGCTCAGATATTCTGCCACCGTGTACTGTCTGTTTAGAGCCAAATAACACTGAAGTTTGCTTTGCATTTTTGTGGTCGATGTCCAATAGTTAATGTAATGTTCTTTTTGTTTCTCTATAATTTGGTGGGTCCAGATTGTGTGAGGGCTGTCCTGAGGCCTTGTGCTGTTAGAGGAGCTGAGCCTCAGGACCAGCTGGCTGAGGGGGCTCTTCTCCATGTTCTCCTCTTGGCATTGCAGAGCTTTGTAGTGGTAGGAGTTGGGGTAACTTGTTTTAAGGTGTTTATAAAATTTGATGGCTCTTTTTTGAATTCTAATTAAAAGGGGGAATTGGCCTAGCTCAGCTCGGCACCCGTTGTTGGGGGTGTTCCTGTGCACTCTGAGGATGCTCTTGCAAATCTCTGTATGCAGGATTTCGATGGGGTGTTTGTCCCATTTTTCAAAATCTTGATTTGCAAGAGGACCCCACACCTCACTACCATACAGAATAATTGGTTCAATTATAGATTTGAATATTTTGAGCCAGATTCTAATGAGTATATTAATGTTTGAAGATTTCTTTATAGCATAGAAAGCCCTTCTTCCCCTCTCTCTGAGATCATCAACAGCCAGGTTAAAGTTTCCCATGGACGTGATGTGTAGTCCTAAGTATGTGTAGTCGTGTGTGTGCTCCACCTCATGAGAGCCCAGGAAAAACCTGGTTTGGTCTCCCTGACCCCTGGGTCGTTTCTGGAATATCATAATTTTGGTTTTGTCCAGATTTACTGTCAGGGCCCAGGTCTGACAGAAGGTTTGCAGATGATCCAGTTGCTGTTGTAGTGCTTCATTTGATGGAGCCAGCAATATGAGATCATCTGCAAAAAGTAGGCATTTAACCTGTGTGTCAGACAGAGTGAGACCAGGGATGTCACATAGTTCTAGTGATTTGGCCAATTCATCGATATAAATGTTGAAGAGGGTGGGGCTGAGACTGCAGCCCTGTTTTACTCCTCTACTCTGGGGGAAGAAATCTGTTTCCATGTTGTTAATTTTAACAGCACATTTCATATGACTGTACATGGTTTTGATGATGTCATAGACCTTCCCCCCTACACCCTTCTCAATTAATTTTAAGAACAGTCCATCATGCCAAATTGAGTCGAATGCTTTTTTGAAGTCCACAAAACAAGAGAAGATTTTCCTCTTGTTTTGGTGGACGTCTTTATTAATGAGGGTGTGAAGGGTGTAGATATGGTCTGTTGTTCTATGTTTGGGTGTGAATCCTATCTGGCTCTTGCTCAGGACATCATGTTCTCTGAGGAAGTCTTGCAGTCGGCTGTTTAGGATGCTGCAGAACAACTTCCCCAGGTTGCTGCTGACGCAGATGCCTCGGTAATTGTTTGGGTCGAATTTGTTTCCACTTTTAAAGATTGGTGTGATGATTCCTTCACTCCAGAGGTCAGGGAAATGTCCGACACCCAGAATAAGGTTAAATAATTTTAATATGGCAATGTTAAATTTATGGTCATCAAATTTTAGCATTTCATTTAAAATGCCATCAGGACCGCTGGCTTTCTTTGGCTGCAGTGCCTGGATTTTAGCCAGCAGCTCTGCTTCAGTAATTTGGTAGTCTAGAGGGTTCTGGTTGTCTTTAATGACTGATTCTAAAATTTGTAATTTGTTGAGAAGATTGTTTTGGGCCGAATTCAGGGGAACAGCAGTATACAGACTTTCAAAGTGATTTTTCCAGATGTCACCATTTTGAATAGCCAATTCTTCTTTTTGTGGTTTGCTGAAAGAGTGCCATTTCTTCCAGAAGTCATTGGAGTCAATGGACTCTTCAATTATTTGTAACTGATGCCTCACATGCTGTTCTTTTTTAGTTCTGAGTGTTTTTCTGTATACTCTCAATGTTTCCCAGTACTGGAGGCGGAGCTCAGGGTTGTCAGGTTGTCTGTGTTTTTGATTTGACACATTTCTGAGAGTTTTTCTCAGTTGTCTGCATTCTGTGTCAAACCACTCGTCATTGGTCGGGTCTCTTGGTCTGTGGTGCTGGCGCTTTTTCAGACTGGATAAGTCTGCCACATGGTCAAATATGTTGTACATGTCCTGTACAGCCTGTCTGAGGCCGTCCTGATTGAGGGGATACGAGGTGGAAAGAAAACAGTCTAAATGGGATTGAAAGATTGGATTTTTGATTGCTGTCTGATATTCGTCTTTGCTTTTGTTTGTCCATTTATAAGGTTGTTTTCTGTAGGTCAGATTGCAGGGTTCTACTGTGTGAGGGTCGTTTGCTGTCGTTTTAATGTAGAGTGTGATTTTACTATGGTCTGATAAGGGGGTTAAGGGGCTGACTGTAAATGCTCTCAGGTAGAAGGGGTCTAGGTCAGTGATGCCATAGTCTACTGTGCTGTTGCCAAGAGGAGAGCTATGAGTGTAAAGACCGAATGAGTCCCCTTGAAGCCGACCGTTAACCATGTACAGACCCAATGTTCGGCAGAGCTGCAACAGTTGCTGCCCACTTTTATTGACAGTTTTGTCAAAGTTGTTTCTGCGGGGGTGTGAAGGGAGGGGGGTGCTGACTTGACCAGGTATATGTTTGTCTCCCTGTGTGCTGATAAAGTCTGGTTCTGTACCAGTCCTGGCATTCAGGTCTCCACAGATCAGTACACTTCCCTGGGCCTGAAAGTAACTAATCTCATCTTCGAGAATGGAGAAACTGTCTTCATTAAAATAAGGGGATTGTGATGGGGGGATATATGCTGCACACAGGAATACATCTTTATCTGTGGTGATAAGGTCTTTTTTGATTTTGAGCCAAATTGAAAATTCTCCTTTTTTGATTAATTCAATGTATTGTACAAGGTTTGCCTTATACCAGATCAGCATTCCCCCTGAATCCCTTCCTTGTGTTACTCCCTTTAGTTTGGTGGACGGGGACATTATCTCTATGTAGCCTGAGGGACAACCAGTGGAGACATCTCCTCTACACCAAGTCTCTTGCAGTATAAAGACATCTGCATTTTCTAACTCTCTAATAAAGTCTGAGGTCCTGCTCTTAAGGCCAAGAGCAGAAGATCTCAGACCCTGAACATTCAAACAAGAGATGGCAAAACATTTAGATTTCATTTAAAACTCAAAAGGCTGCATTTGGTGATCAAAATGAGACAAACTACTAAGTCAAAGAAAATAATTTAAGAGTATCTACATGACATATTATAAAAGGTAACAAATCAATAACTGGTATATTAAATAATCAATACTTATGTACAATGTAAATGTCCTTTTTTTTTAAACTGTATGAGAACAAGAAATACTCTAATAATAATAATTCATACAGTGTCTATTGTGGTACCTGTCCAATCAGATGAGAGCAAAGCAGGCTGAGCATCTGCTGAATGTCCTTCAGTTCATTGTGTGGGGGGGTGGTTAAGGTTGGACCACCTGGGCATAACTCAGTGGGCCAGGGTGTGGCTCTTGTCGCTGTGGTTGGGGTGGGGCCCCTAGGGACAGGAGTGACTGTGGTCTGGCTTGAGGGGGATCATGGTTGCCTTGGTGGGGTCTGATTTGGACATGATGTGGGTGGGGCTGAGGGTGGTCTTGTCTCCATTGTGTTGGTCTGGATGTTGGTTGAGGATGTCTTGGTGTTCTGTGGGGGTTGTGGGCTGATGTGCTCTTTCTGCGGGCCGTGGATTGGTCTCTGTTGAGAGCGACGCTTTTCAGTGTTTGGGCGAAGATGGGGACTGTGCTTTTAAACAGATGGACGTGGTCGTAGAGACAGCTGATGTCCAGGGTGGGGTGGTGGGCTAGGTGGACATTGGGTCTCCGTGCACAGTCTCTGGACAGGCTGCTGTTGATCCTGTGGATGGTGTCAGGGTGGAAGTCTTTCCTTGGGAGCAGAGTGGATATGACCACTCTGCTGTTGGGGAAGGTGGTGGAGGCTTTCTCTGTCACTCTCTTGAGTGACTCTGACACCCTCTCCTGCTGGCTCCGCAGATCATTGGTGCCAGTGTGGATGATGATGTGACTCGGAGATCCAAGCCGCTCCTCTGACAGCAGGTCTATGGCTTGGTGGGTGTTTGGACACCAGATTTTAGCCACTTTGTGGGTGGGGAAAAGTTTCTTTTCATTAAGGAATTTTCCATTGGAGTCGATGAGGAGGACAATGTCTGTCTTCTCTCTCTGTTGTGCTGGTCTGGTGGAATGAGGGGAGGTGCTGGTCTGTGGGCTGGATGTGTCTCTCTCTCTCTGTCTCTCTCTCTCTCTGTCTCTCTCTCTCTCTGTCTCTCTCTCTCTCTCTCTCTCTCTCTCTCTCTCTGTCTCATTGTGTCATGTGGATTACTGTTAATTTATTATGCTGATCTGTTCTGTACGACATCTATTGCACGTCTGTCCGTCCTGGAAGAGGGATCCCTCCTCAGTTGCTCTTCCTGAGGTTTCTACCGTTTTTTTTTCCCTGTTAAAGGGTTTTTTTGGGGAGTTTTTCCTGATCAGCTGTGAGGGTCATAAGGACAGAGGGATGTCGTATGCTGTAAAGCCCTGTGAGGCAAATTGTGATTTGTGATATTGGGCTTTATAAATAAAATTGATTGATTGATTGAAATGAGCATGGACGTGGGCATCATGATCATAATGTCCCCCTCCCCCAAACTCCAAACCTGAGTTTGATTGCAGGGCTGTACGTTAACTTGTTTAGCTCATAGCACTGGTGCTACAGAGGGCGATAATTTTGTAGCACAGGCCAGAAAGTTTGTAGCACCTGTCACGATAACAAATTTTGCTGGGTGATTAAATGTGTCAGAAATTATTGCGATAAGTGATAATATTGCGTAATATTGTGCTTTTAAGACCATTTTTATTATTGTTGTAATTTTGCTGTTTTTAGACCATTTTTTAAACATATATAATGATAATAAAGACATATTGATGCAAGTTCACCCTTTAAAAAGAGAAATAAACATTTATTGAACAAGAATATTTAGGAATGCAAAGAAGAAAATTTAAATATCCCAAATAACACGTAAAAATATCTAAATAAATAAATAAATACAAAAAACAGTCTGTCAGTGTCTCACTCTCAGGTGTGCAGTCAAGTTGGTCGTATTCACTCATTTTGTTGAGATGGTTTTAGAACACACCCGGCACACCGGCTCGTCCACATTACTGGGCTGCCCTCGTCATTTGGTTTAAATCCAGAACACTCCCACACAGGGGCCGTGGTGTTTGGTTTAGGAACAAGTTCCATGTCTTTCTCTGATGCTCAACTGTTATTTTTTCTCTGCCTCGTCTCCCCCTCACAAACATCGCACTGTGTGTGTGTGTGTGTGTGTGTGTGTGTGTGTATGTGTGTGTGTGTAGCCCATAGCCCCGCCTCCCCCACAGAGACAAAGACACTCGATACCAAGAGCTTTCCCTCCGTTCATTACATTAATGAACCAACTCACCTGGCTGCCAGACGATGCACGGCAGTGAACGCTCTTGTCGTCTAGTAAAAAAACAGACCACACACACACACACACACACACACACACACACAAGCGGCTTGCAAGCAGTCTGTCGCACGCGTGCTGCTAGGCAAATAAATTCATCACACAAACATTTTTTTCCATCGCACGTGCGACATACAGTATATGTCGCAGTGTACAGCCCTGGATTGAACCCAACAGGGCAGGTGTGAAAGCTCCCTGAAGTTGCATTACAGCAAAATGAAATGTAACTATAAAAAACAAACAAACAAAAACACAGGTGACACTTTGACGGCCACTCTGCTGGCTGCTCTGTTTTTTCCTGTCTGTGGAAGCTACACCTGAAGACACCACGATCAACAGCAGGGGACACACCTGGGAAAGGTGAGCTCCATGTTCCCTATAATAAGCAGCAGCTGAAGAGAGTCAGCTTGCCGTGGAGGTGATTAACCTACTGAAATCAGTTTGTCTGAGGAAGCTGAAGCTGATGTAAAGGCGTTAAGAATTTGTCAAAACTCTCCACTGACGTCTGCTCACTGATGTTTTCATCATCCAGACGACAGAACAGAAACACATGAATCACTTTACAGGTACAGGTACTGGAAGAGGTACAGGTACTGGAAGAGGTACATGTAGACGTACTGGTGCAGGTTTGGTCTGAAAATGCTGAAAAACAGAAATGACAATCTTTTCCGGAGCAGGTGGAGGTGGAGACGGGCTGTTACAAATACTGTGGGTGGTAACTGGGGATTGAGAAGCAGGTGAGCAGGTGTGTGGAGGAGTCAGGTGTCTGGGACAGGTGGTAAAGACTGAGGGTAACAACTGAGGCAGACGCTGAATGTTCTTTCACACAGAGCTGCTGCTGGTCTGAATGCAGCCTTCAACCTATACGTAGGTGTGAAATGTGAACTTCAATCTGAGGCTTGGTCTTTAATTTAATTCAGAAACATTTCTTTAAGAAACACTCTGAAGAACCTGCCAGTAAAGATCCCTGTAAACCTTCATGGTGTATTCTTCTGTGTTCAGTGATCCATCAGCCGACAGCTCAGCAGCCAGACACACTGACAGTTTCCTTACTGAGCCGTGCCAGGCCGAGCCGAGCCCATCAGTCTCTCTCACCTTCCACGACTGTGCACCTGTCACACACCTACCAGGTCGCTTTACTGCTAACAGATAACCTCCTTTAACTCACACTGAGCTCCAGATCAGTGTCGCCAAAACAACATCATCAGGAAACTCACCAACTGACCCAAAGCCTGGGAGGAAGTCTCTTTACGTTTCGTGTCATATGTTTGGTCAGGTGGACGTGTTTGAGTGTGTGTGATGATTATTCCTGGTAATGAAGCACATGAACAGTGGGGTCAGTGTACCAGTCTAAGCCAGCCCATTCTTATTCCGCTGTCGTCGGATACTGCTGCTTTGTCACCTATCGCGGCAGTATGATACGGCCCTGGGAGGTGTCAGTATGCAACATCATATAAGCTCACGGGGACAATTGGCGTCAACTTATAGCGTGGCATCATGATACGCTGCTGGATGGTACCAGGCCGAAGACCTGCCAGTAACAACGTAAAATAAGGGTCAAGAAAGTCCCTATAGGGTCGGTGGGAGGGGGGTCGATGGATTCGACAAACCCCTGATTTTCAGTCATTCCATCCATCCATCCATTCATCCGCTTATCTGGGGCTTGGTCTCGGGGGCAGCAGGCCAAGCAAAGCACCCCAGACGTCCTTCTTCCCAGCAACACCGTCCAGCTCCTCCTGGGGGATCCCGAGCTGTTCCCAGGCCAGGTGAGGGCGGGGGCAGTGAGCGTCTGGTGGCCGGGCCTTGTAGGACTCAGCCCAAAAGAATAACATGTAGCGTCACCCTGTGGGCCCACCACCCACAGAGACAGGAATCAGGGTCTGGTGCATTGTGTGCTGGGCGGTGGACAGGGGAGGGGCGCCGGGCATGCTGATCCCTGGTGTCACGGATGAATGTGTTCTGGGACGCCGTGTCAACTTCAGCCTGTTACATGCATTGTCTGTTCTGAAAATACACTTCTGTTCATGTTCAAAACATCAGTGTTGGCAGTGTTGCACCGACGTAGTGCTTTTATTTTGAAAGAGACTGTATGCAAACTGTACATTTCCTGTGAAAACAGAAGTGTATTTTGAAAACAGACAATGCATGTACCAGGCTGAAGTTGACACAGCGTCCCAGAACGTCAACAACCAACACACCCAGGGTACCTTGGACGTCATATGTGGACGTGGAAAGTCCATGACCAAACGTGGACATGTGACGAGGTCACAGTGAGGATGATGATGTTTGACGGGTGTCGATATTTGATGAGCTGGGAATGAGACTGCGATGTTGATTTTAACTCCTCCGTGATCTTTCCTGTAGCGCCACCCTCAGGACAGACTGTACATGTTCAGCTCCAGTGAGACTCTAACAACAGCCTGTAGGGGGCGCTGACTGCCTGACAGTCTGTGCTCAGTGATGCTGAAGCGCTAAATGAGCTATCAAACATCAGTCAGTTAGGTATTGATCCGTGTCATCATGCGGCGCTCAGCGCTGAGCTCAGATGGAGCTGAAGATTAGATAACAGTGTCGTTACCTGACAACACCATCAGCGGGACAATAGAGGGGAGACGAGGAATCGGCTGCAGCTCAGGTTGCTTCATTCTGAAAGCTGGAAGCTGAGCCTGTAGAGACACAGGCCACTGATACATATTTTAAACAAGTTTATTGTTTATGTAGGTCTCTATCAGCTGTTACCATGGCAACAGCTCATCATAATATGAAAATATTGTTTATTCTCCAGCATCTGAAATCTCTGTTGTTGTTGTTGTTGTTGTTGTTGTTTTGAAGCACAAGAGCAGCTACATCAGACTGGATGTTCATTTTTTTTTAAAATTATTTTTTATGTTAAATGAATCTGAAACATTTTGTTTTCTATTGTTGTCTTTGTTTTACTAAAAAAAAGATGGCAATATATTATCGAACAAGATAACAAAACTAAAGCTGCTGTCACACAGAATCACTCAGATGGCAGATGGACAACACCCTCTGGGCGGCACAGGGAAAACAAACAAACAAACAAACAGAAGGAATGGCAGACAGCACACACACTCACACACACACACACACACACACACACACACACATACAGTGCCCTCCAAAAGTATTGGAACAGTGAGTCCAATTCGTTTACTTTTGTTGTAGACTGAAAACATTTGGGTTTGACATCAAAAGATGAATATGAGACAAGAGATCAACATTTCAGCTTTTATTTCCAGGTATTTACATCTGGATCTGATACACAACTTAGAAGATAGCATTATTTGTAATGGAACACAAAATTTTTAGGTGAGCAAAAGTATTGGAACATATAAACTTAAAAAAGATTAAAGTGAATGAGACTTAATATTTAGTTGCAAATCCTTTGCTTTCAATAACTGCATCAAGCCTGTGACCCATTGACATCACCATCAGCTCCTCCTGGAGGACCCCGAGGTGTTCCCAGACCAGATGAGATATGTAATCCTTCCAGCGTGTTCTGGGTCTGCCCCGGGGCCTCCTACCAGTGGGACGTGCCCAGAACACCTCTAACAGGAGGCGCCCAGGAGGATCCTGATCAGATGTTGAACCACCTCAACGTGAAGGAGCAGCGGCTCTACTCCGAGCTCCCTCCAGATGTCTGACTCCTCCCCCTATCTCTAAGGCTGAGCCCAGACACCCTACAGAGGAAACTCATTTCAGACGCTTGTATCTGTGACCTCATTCTTTCAGTCACTACCCAGAGCTCATGACCATAGGTGAGGGTTGGGACGGAGATGGAGCAGGAAATCAAAAGCTTTGCCTTCTGGCTCAGCTCCCTCTGAACCACGATGTTCCGGCGCAGCGCCTGCATCACTGCAGACGCCGCACCAAACCACCGACCCGTCTCACGCTCCATTCTCACTCATGAACAAGACCCTGAGGTACTTGAACTCCTTCTCTTGAGGCAGTAACTCTCTCCAAACCCAGAGGGAACAATCCACTGGTTTCCAGCAGTGAACCATGAGCTCAGATTTGAAGGTGCTGACTCTCATCCCGACCACTTCACGCTTGGCTGCGAATTGACCCAGTGCACGCTGGAGGTCACGATGTGATGAAGCAGGGGAGGGATCAATGACTGGGCCAAAACTTTTCATACTATACATGAAAGATATTTGCAATGTTACTAATTTGTTAAAAAAACAAATTTATTTTGCTCCGGGGAAAATTTCAAGAAACATTTGTAAACTATTGAAAAGGAATCTGAAATTCTCAAAATCTTGTTTTTGGAAGTCAAAAAGAACTTGACAGGGACAAAACATTAAAAATCTGTGATACTGAAATTGAAAGGTTTGTGAGATAAAGTTTTTAGGGGTTGTGATTAACCAGAAATGAATATGGAAACAACCAGTGTTAATGTTGACAGCTATTGTAGGCTGAGGCGCCTTGAGACAAAAATGTTTTTTTGGATTTAGTCACATTGTAGTCATTTTTAGCCTTCATAGTTTCAGTCAACAAAAATTAAAAACTTCAAAGTCAACTTTTAGTCATTCTGTTTTCTGTAGGTTTATTATCTTTAAACTAATCCAGTGAGTCTGATTCATGGATCATAAATCAGACTCAAGGTGTCAGGTTGTATAAAATAATGTGTGTGTCATGTCTCCAGCAGTGTGTGACAGGTTTAAGGGCTGATCTACGAGCACACACTTACTGATCATCATCTGAAAAGCTCAACATCTCTCTATTTATGCTCTCAACAAATAACTAATGTGAGCCAACTAGGATTTGTCCCCAGGTTCATTGTAAACTCTGACTTATCCATGTGACTGTTAAGAAGCAGAAACATAACTTGTTTCTTCATGTGCAACATGTTAGTCTGGAGGTTTAAACTGGTGTCCTCTCACAGAGTTGGTGATTCAAACTAAACTTTCATCTCTGTCAGAGAAAACTGATCTGAGTTCAGACTGTTTACTTACAGCACAGCTACACTCACAGATAACTGAGCCTCCTACCTGCCTGTCAAACACCATCAACCCACAAACCTTCTCCAGTCCGGACTGAGTGGAGTCCTGCGGGGTGAAGCTGTGAAGGCTGCGAGCGGAGCTAGCTGCTAACAGCCACCGCTGCAACTAACAAACAACATCACAAATCCATTCAGCAGCTCCACCATCCACAGTCAGACACACATGAAATAAAAGCACTACGTCGGTACAACACCGTAACTTGATGTTTTTTTCCTTTAACAACACAACACATTGTTGGGATTAGGAAAGAAGAACAGGGTTTGGCTTTACAATCTTACAGGACGCGAACACCACCCTGGGTGAAAGTCGTTGTTAGTTGGACCCATCCACCACCCCTCCACCTGCCCCACTCAGACTTTCACCGTCTTAACTTTTGTCCTTGTCCCGCTGCGTTTGCCCCTGATGCCACCAGGCACCGTTAAACTATGATGGCAACTGGCCACGTATCATGTTGACGTTAAAGGATGTCTTTTTCGTTGGTTTCTGATGCCACAAGTCACTGCCTGGATTTCGACGACTTCGGAGGGAGACCGGAGTTCTCCTCCATGTTGCTTCCGCGTCGCGGACTGGACGGGGCGCAGTCACATGACGACACACGCAGTACATTTTTAAGGGGACAGTACATGAACACACACACACACAGTGGGGAAGGTATTAACAGAATTTATGAAAAAGAAGAAATGACCAACACGAGCAAGACTACGTCGGTTAGAGGTTCTGAATGTCGGTTTTGATTAATTTTCGATTATCGCCCAGCCCTAGTGGAGTCAGCCTCTTTAGTGACTCAATGATTCAATAGTCTGACCACAAAAACAAACCATATGAATTATTAATAAGGCTGGTTACTCTGATCACACTAATGCGCTGTTTTTAAATTCCCAAACCATTAAATTTAATGATTTTATAATTTTGATGATTCAAGCAAAAATGAAGTCACTCCCAGACTGTGTACAAAAGTTTTTTTTAGTTCAGGAGAGCAAGTATGATTTGATGGTATTTGTAAAAAGAGATTATAAGACGTGTATTTCTGTTGTTGGGGTTAAATGGTGGAACAATGCCAATACAAATGTAAAAACGTGTGATTCATTTTTGGTTGTGAATATATCTCATGTGAGCGTTTGCTTGTGATGACTGAGGAAAACTTACTGAAAGAAAGAAGTGGAACAGCTGACAGGTTCAGTCTCGTTGTTGTGTTGAAGAGGATTTGTAGTTTGAAGAAACAGCAGAGGAGTTCTGGTTCCTGGTTTTGTCTCCAGGAGTCCTCGTCTCCTCGGACTCGTGTCCACAGACTGTTGTCTCTATCAGGAGTAGGTTTTCCGGGCAGCGAGATCGGATGACAGCGGCAGGAAACCAGATCCAGCTGGGCGATTATCTGAGGTGTTTGTCCGACAGCTCGGCTGCCAAACAAGCTGCTTGTTGTTTCCATGGATCTGTTGTTTACAGTGTGAGGTGTGGAAGGCTGCCGACCTGAGATCAGGTGTTACCACATCAAAAATATCAAGGTGTCTTATATTTCAGCTAAACATGCTGTCTCATGATAACGTGGATGTTCTGGGAAATCCTGTTGGCCTGTTGTCTCCGGTTAGCTTAGCACAAAGACTGGAAGCAGAGGGAAACTGTTAGCCTAGCTCCATCAAAGGAGAAAAACATCCAACAGTTAGATTTTGTCTTCAGTCACAAGATGGACCGCAGATCTGATTCACGTTATTAATCTCTTTACAAACATTATGTGTCCTGACATGAGGTGAACTTTTCAGGTTGAGCTAAAAAACTGAAAATAAGAATTAGAAGAATGAAATAGAAAGATGTAAACATATCAGCGGTCGACACGTTGTGACGGACCGAGCTGGCAGGCATGAGGAGTCACTGGTGGTGTTAGAGTGTGACACAAAAAGTGAAATAAAGAGCATGTATGTATGAACAACAGTGAGCAGTTAATTGCTAATATGATGGTGCTGAGAGTTGATAACAGCCGAAAATGGTTTTCTGTTAAACGCATGTGACACACAAGAAACATGTCACAGTATAAAGCGTGGTTTTCCTCCAGGTGCTCCCACATGTTCTCCCTGTGTCAGCGTGGGTTTCCTCCAGGTGCTCTGACATGTTCTCCCCGTGTCAGCGTGGGTTTCTTCCAGGTGCTCTGACATGTTCTCCCCGTGTCGGCGTGGGTTTCCTCCAGGTGCTCTGACATGTTCTCCCTGTGTCAGCGTGGGTTTCCTCCAGGTGCTCTGACATGTTCTGCCTGTGTCAGCGTGGGTTTCCTCCAGGTGCTCTGACATGTTCTGCCTGTGTCAGCGTGGGTTTCCTCCAGGTGCTCTGACATATTCTCCCTGCGTCAGCGTGGGTTTCCTCCAGGTGCTCTGACATATTCTCCCTGCGTCAGCGTGGGTTTCCTCCAGGTGCTCTGACATGTTCTACCTGTGTCAGCGTGGGTTTCCTCCAGGTGCTCCGACATGTTCTCCCTGCGTCAGCGTGGGTTTCCTCCAGGTGCTCCCACATGTTCTCCCTGTGTCAGCGTGGGTTTCCTCCAGGTGCTCTGACATGTTCTCCCCGTGTCAGCGTGGGTTTCCTCCAGGTGCTCTGACATGTTCTCCCCGTGTCGGCGTGGGTTTCCTCCAGGTGCTCCCACATGTTCTCCCCGTGTCAGCGTGGGTTTCCTCCAGGTGCTCCCACATGTTCTCCCCGTGTCAGCGTGGGTTTCCTCCAGGTGCTCCCACATGTTCTCCCCGTGTCAGCGTGGGTTTCCTCCAGGTGCTCCCACATGTTCTCCCCGTGTCAGCGTGGGTTTCCTCCAGGTGCTCCCACATGTTCTCCCCGTGTCAGCGTGGGTTTCCTCCAGGTGCTCCCACATGTTCTCCCCGTGTCAGCGTGGGTTTCCTCCAGGTGCTCTGACATGTTCTCCCCGTGTCAGCGTGGGTTTCCTCCAGGTGCTCCCACATGTTCTCCCTGTGTCAGCGTGGGTTTCCTCCAGGTGCTCTGACATGTTCTCCCCTTGTCAGCGTGGGTTTCCTCCAGGTGCTCTGACATGTTCTCCCCGTGTCAGCGTGGGTTTCCTCCAGGTGCTCCGACATGTTCTGCCCATGTCAGCGTGGGTTTCCTCCAGGTGCTCCCACATGTTCTCCCCGTGTCAGCGTGGGTTTCCTCCAGGTGCTCTGACATGTTCTCCCCGTGTCAGCGTGGGTTTCCTCCAGGTGCTCCCACATGTTCTCCCTGTGTCAGCGTGGGTTTCCTCCAGGTGCTCTGACATGTTCTCCCCGTGTCAGCGTGGGTTTCCTCCAGGTGCTCCGACATGTTCTCCCCTTGTCAGCGTGGGTTTCCTCCAGGTGCTCTGACATGTTCTCCCCGTGTCAGCGTGGGTTTCCTCCAGGTGCTCCGACATGTTCTGCCCATGTCAGCGTGGGTTTCCTCCAGGTGCTCCGACATGTTCTCCTCGTGTCAGCGTGGGTTTCCTCCAGGTGCTCCAACATGTTCTCCCTGTGTCAGCGTGGGTTTCCTCCAGGTGCTCCGACATGTTCTCCTCGTGTCAGCGTGGGTTTCCTCCAGGTGCTCCAACATGTTCTCCCTGTGTCAGCGTGGGTTTCCTCCAGGTGCTCCCACATGTTCTCCTCGTGTCAGCGTGGGTTTCCTCCAGGTGCTCCGACATGTTCTCCCTGTGTCAGCGTGGGTTTCCTCCAGGTGCTCCGACATGTTCTCCCCGTGTCAGCGTGGGTTTCCTCCAGGTGCTCCGACATGTTCTCCCCGTGTCAGCGTGGGTTTCCTCCAGGTGCTCCGACATGTTCTCCCCGTGTCAGCGTGGGTTTCCTCCAGGTGCTCCGACATGTTCTCCCCGTGTCAGCGTGGGTTTCCTCCAGGTGCTCCGACATGTTCTCCTCGTGTCAGCGTGGGTTTCCTCCAGGTGCTCCGACATGTTCTCCTCGTGTCAGCGTGGGTTTCCTCCAGGTGCTCCAACATGTTCTCCCTGTGTCAGCGTGGGTTTCCTCCAGGTGCTCTGACATGTTCTCCCCGTGTCAGCATGGGTTTCCTCCAGGTGCTCCCACATGTTCTCCCTGTGTCAGCATGGGTTTCCTCCAGGTGCTCTGACATGTTCTCCCCGTGTCAGCATGGGTTTGATAAAACAATTAATTTTGATTGACGTGAAATCTACAAGAATCAAAAACAAAAACAAAACTCAGGAAGAACCACTATCACTTTGACATCATCACAGCGTAATTACTGTTATTGATGATGCAGAGCTGCAGGTTGTCATGGTGATAAATGAGTCACGCTGGTCAAACACTGATAAGTCTGTCTCACTCTGAACTTCCGGCGCAGCTCAGCGGGCTCACCGCCACTCTGAGCAGCAGCTCCGGTGTGTGCGGGCCGCCGGGTGTGTCTCTCCGCTCGGCTGATGGAGATTCCGGTTTTTCCGGTCGGCTCCTCCTGGTTTTAACCGCAGCAGCTCCGAGTCCCAGTCTTCAGTCCGAGCAGCAGCAGCAGCAGCAGCAGCAGGATGGCCTCCAACACTGCCACCATGGGGAACCTCCCCAGCGGGATCGGAATATGCACGACCATCCCCGACATCCTCTACCTGCCTGAGCTGGTAAGAAACAGCAGCTCCAGCTGCACCACACGGTTTAATCTGCTTTACATGACTGTTTGTCTCGGTGCGGTCACGTTTACGCAGCTTTTACGCACTCAGGAGAACATCCCGTATAACGAGTTTAAACTCGTAAACTGAACATAAAGTCTGACTGTTGTGTCCTGAACACTGATGACAGCTGAGAGCAGCTGATAGTGAACCTGTTGCTGACTGATGGACACGTTTATTCACATCAGCAGCTGCTTTTCAACAAACGACTCCATGTAAATCCTCAAAAATCTTATTGAAGAAAAGGAAACCTAAATCTAAATTCCCTCTGAATATTTCTCTCCTTTCACACAGATTCTGATTCACAGTTTTTATTTCCTGAAAGAAGAAACTCTGCAGAGAACAAGTCAGGAGTTATTTCACCACATTTCTCCTCTTGGTTGAGAAAACCTTCAGCATTGATATTGTTGTCATCAGATTATTGCCTGATGTCTCACTGAGCCATGATGCTGCTGCCAACTCAGTGTCAGACAGTGAAGACTCGGCCTTACCGTCCCTTGACACATATTTAAAAGTGAAATGTCATGAAGGAGCAATCTGTGGTGTAAGACAAAGACAAGACAGAAAGGCAACAGTTAAATGTGACGTGTGAACAGAATCTGAGGCCTTTAAAGTCTTCATCATCATGTCATGTTTCTCGAACAAATCTGTTTGAGCAGCGTACAATTCTTGTTGCGTGTAAAAGACACACACACACACTTATAAAGAGACACACCAGAGCACATGAAGGCACATAACAGTAAGGCACATTTTGAACTGATGATCCGACACGTCATAACAACAAAGCTGCTTAAAACAATGAACAGTAGTGAGAGTGTGCAACAATCCATCAACACTGTAAAACCCAGTTCACTCACTCACTTCAGATATTTTAGAAACGGCTCCAAACGTTTAGTTTAGTCCAACACAGTGAGAGAAAAGTTTTGAGTTCATCAGACACTAAATAAATGTGTCACATGTCTGACAGGAACTCTGTGTCAGGTGAACTGTTTTGTTGTTGGAGTGTTTCATTCTGTGTCATATGAACATAAAAACAACAAGCACATCAAGTTCTTTAAATGTCATTGAACTATAGAAATATAAAGTGTTGAGCTGAGGTTTGATAGCTACAGTGCTTCTCCAGCAGTGTGCTGTGGGATTTTGTGATAACCACACATTATTATTGCAATATTCAACTGCGCCCATACATACAGTTATGAATGAATGTTTGATGATAATTTCAGTATGTTGCTGCTCCCATTTCCTGATTAAGAGGCAAACTACAGCTAAAAAATGTTATTCAATGTCATTTAATGTAAAAAACCTTCACAGTGAACCTGTCTGTCACTGTTTGAGCGTGAGAATGATCAGTTTAGTTTATTTGGTTCCTAAAAGGACAGCGTGCAATGACACTAATCATTTACATGAAATGAAAACATGGTTGCAGCAGATTTAGCAATACGCTTATTTCCATCTGTAGTCCTTCACATAATGCAATGAAAGAAATAAAACTCAAGGTGCGATACAGACTACAGCAAAGCCACGAGCCTACCATGATAGAAGCAGTACACACACGCCAGACGGTACAAAATACAATCTAATAAAAACACCGTAGCTTACCTTGTAAAGTGACAGAGGGTCTCATTTATAAACACAAAGCGAGGCCTGAAAGAGGCAAACTTCCACTTCCCACGCAAAAGCCATTTTTGACTTTTGTCCGGATGACATTTTTAGTTTGGAGCTGTTGTACAAATGAGACCCCAGGTTACCAGTGCAGGCGCCTTACAGTAAGTTCACACTGCACGGTACAGACAACAATATGAAATGTACAGTAACGACCTTATACAGTGAGCAGGTTACTGCCTCATATACGCAACAAGACAGTGAGCGCACATCACATGGTGGAAATACAATATTTCAGTGACAGTTAACAGTTTCTCTGCCTCACACAACAAACATGGCAGACACAGGCTGCACAGTAAGAAATATACAATAAATACGTGACACGTGGCAAAGTTAGCAGCACATGCACCCACGAGGGAAACATGTAACATCTGTGTACCTGCTGAGGTAACCTGTAACATCTGTCTGAGATCAGTGCTGACGAGACTGACTGCTTAAAATCATCTTTTTCATTTCACGGGAGAAACTGCGATAACGTGGTATTTCTCAAAGCGTCAGGAAGCCTGTTCCATTCTTTGATGGCTTCACATGAAAAAGCTGGCTGAGAGAAAGCACAGGTTCGTTTTGCAGTCACCCCTGGAGGCGGAGCTTAAGGCTCAATAAGTGTGTGACACATCCAAGCCCTGATCGGCAGCCAGTGTGAGGGACGATAAGAGTTGGAAGGAGAACGCCGTGACGATGGATCGCTTTATGGTATGAAGCAAATGACAGCAAAGCACCAGCGAAGAAGACCTACCACTGAAAGATAAGAGGAAAAAATGAATATGCAGACAGGATCATGAAAGCTAACCGTCCTATTTTATTCTGTCTCTATTGTCTCATGTTGTGACAAGAGTGATTACACACGTTAGAGAAACACTGTGCACAGATATAAAGGTTTGGGCTGACCCTTTGGTGTGTCGCAGACACAGGAAGTTTGAATAAGAAAAAGAGATGAACTCTGAACCAGGAAGTGCTCTTCATTTCACCTCAGCACAGCTTTATGGCTGAATCCAAATGTCCGGATGTCACCAACTCGAGAAGTCTGGGAGTGCTGACGGCTCCAAATCCACAGTTCATCCAGTCCACAGGGGCCTCAAGCAGACTCTGTGCAGACTTTCAGAAAGTCCACTTAGGGTGCAGACTTAACTGATTTAATAACCCACAATTCATTGCAATACAGACGTGACGTTGTGAAACCAACACTCACACAGAAACAGAGAGTGTGTGAGCAGGTGGAGTCTGGTGGAGCTCCATGAATAATGCAGCCTGTCAATCATCAGAGGTGTAGAGTGAACGGAGGCGGCGACGCCCTGCTCTGTGCTGGAAATACAGGATAGGCAAAATGATGGGAACACATCCGACAGCTAACGAACAGTTAAAGAGACGCGCTCTGATCATCTTTAACCTCCTGAGACCCTGCGTCCATCATATTTTGGGTTTCCTGCACCTTGTTAGGACACTGAGATGGTGACATCTTATCAGTACCTGGGTGTTCATCTTAACAATAAACTGGACTGGACTGATCACATAACAGCACTGTACAGGAAAGGCCACAGCAGACTCTACCTGCTGAGGCAGCTCAGGTCTTTTGGAGTGACCTTCTTTGACACTGTGGTGGCATCAGCCATCTTTTACGGAGTGGTCTGCTGGGGCAGCAGCGTCTCGGCTGCAGATAGGAGGATGACATCTCTGAGAACTAATGACTCCCATCCTCTGCAGGAGGAGATAAAAGCTCTGGAGAGCTCCTTCAGCGATAGACTGATTCACCCAAAGTGTGTGAAGGAACTCTATCGCAGGTCCTTCCTGCCTGCTGCTGTCAGGCTACATAACCAGCACTGCTCTCAGTAAACTGCACTATGGACACTTTATTGACACTATGGACACTTTACTGACACTATGGACACTTTATTGACACTATGGACACTTTATTGACACTATGGACACTTTACTGACACTATGGACACTTTATTGACACTATGGACACTTTATTGACACTATGGACACTTTATGGACACTATGGACACTTTACTGACACTATGGACACTTTATTGACACTATGGACACTTTACTGACACTATGGACACTTTATTGACACTATGGACACTTTATGGACACTATGGACACTTTACTGACACTATGGACACTTTATTGACACTATGGACACTTTATTGACACTATGGACACTTTACTGACACTATGGACACTTTATTGACACTATGGACACTTTATTGACACTATGGACACTTTATGGACACTATGGACACTTTACTGACACTATGGACACTTTACTGACACTATGGACACTTTATGGACACTATGGACACTTTATTGACACTATGGACACTTTACTGACACTATGGACACTTTATGGACACTATGGACACTTTACTGACACTATGGACACTTTATTGACACTATGGACACTTTACTGACACTATGGACACTTTATGGACACTATGGACACTTTACTGACACTATGGACACTTTACTGACACTATGGACACTTTATTGACACTATGGACACTTTACTGACACTATGGACACTTTATGGACACTATGGACACTTTACTGACACTATGGACACTTTACTGACACTATGGACACTTTACTGACACTATGGACACTTTATGGACACTATGGACACTTTACTGACACTATGGACACTTTATGGACACTATGGACACTTTATGGACACTATGGACACTTTATTGACACTATGGACACTTTACTGACACTATGGACACTTTATTGACACTATGGACACTTTATGGACACTATGGACACTTTATTGACACTATGGACACTTTATTGACACTATGGACACTTTACTGACACTATGGACACTTTATGGACACTATGGACACTTTACTGACACCATGGACACTTTATTGACACTATGGACACTTTATTGACACTATGGACACTTTACTGACACCATGGACACTTTATTGACACCATGGACACTTTATTAACACTATGGACACTTTACTGACACTATGGACACTTTATGGACACTATGGACACTTTACTGACACTATGGACACTTTATTGACACTATGGACACTTTATTGACACTATGGACACTTTATTGACACTATGGACACTTTACTGACACTATGGACACTTTATTGACACTATGGACACTTTATGGACACTATGGACACTTTATTGACACTATGGACACTTTACTGACACTATGGACACTTTATTGACACTATGGACACTTTATTGACACTATGGACACTTTATGGACACTATGGACACTTTATTGACACTATGGACACTTTACTGACACTATGGACACTTTACTGACACTATGGACACTTTATTGACACTATGGACACTTTACTGACACTATGGACACTTTATTGACACTATGGACACTTTATTGACACTATGGACACTTTACTGACACTATGGACACTTTATGGACACTATGGACACTTTACTGACACCATGGACACTTTATTGACACTATGGACACTTTACTGACACTATGGACACTTTACTGACACTATGGACACTTTAGGGACACTATGGACACTTTACTGACACTATGGACACTTTATTGACACCATGGACACTTTATTGACACTATGGACACTTTATTGACACCATGGACACTTTACTGACACTATGGACACTTTACTGACACTATGGACACTTTACTGACACTATGGACACTTTAGGGACACCATGGACACTTTACTGACACTATGGACACTTTACTGACACTATGGACACTTTAGGGACACCATGGACACTTTACTGACACTATGGACACTTTACTGACACTATGGACACTTTAGGGACACCATGGACACTTTACTGACACTATGGACACTTTACTGACACTATGGACACTTTAGGGACACCATGGACACTTTACTGACACTATGGACACTTTACTGACACTTTACTGACACTATGGACACTTTACTGACACTTTACTGACACTTTACTGACACTATGGACACTTTACTGACACTATGGACACTTTACTGACACTTTAGGGACACTTTACTGACACTATGGACACTTTACTGACACTTTACTGACACTATGGACACTTTACTGACACTTTACTGACAATCTACTGACACTATGGACACTTTACTGACACTTTACTGACACTATGGACACTTTACTGACACTTTACTGACACTATGGACACTTTACTGACACTATGGACACTTTACTGACACTTTAGGGACACTTTACTGACACTATGGACACTTTACTGACACTTTAGGGACACTTTACTGACACTATGGACACTTTACTGACACTTTACTGACACTTTACTGACACTATGGGCACTTTACTGACACTATGGACACTTTACTGACACTTTACTGACACTATGGACACTTTACTGACACTTTAGGGACACTATGGACACTTTACTGACACTTTACTGACACTATGGACACTTTACTGACACTATGGACACTTTAGGGACACTATGGACACTTTACTGACACTATGGATGCTTTACTGACACTATGGACACTTTACTGACACTTTACTGACACTATGGACGCTTTACTGACACTATGGACACTTTACTGACACTTTACTGACACTATGGACGCTTTACTGACACTATGGACACTTTACTGACACTATGGACGCTTTACTGACACTATGGACACTTTACTGACACTTTACTGACACTATGGACACTTTACTGACACTATGGACGCTTTACTGACACTATGGACACTTTACTGACACTTTACTGACACTTTACTGACACTATGGACGCTTTACTGACACTATGGACACTTTACTGACACTTTACTGACACTTTACTGACACTATGGACACTTTACTGACACTATGGACGCTTTACTGACACTATGGACACTTTACTGACACTTTACTGACACTGTGGACACTTTACTGACACTATGGACACTTTACTGACACTTTACTGACACTATGGGCACTTTACTGACACTATGGACACTTTACTGACACTTTACTGACACTATGGACACTTTACTGACACTTTACTGACACTATGGACACTTTACTGACACTATGGACACTTTAGGGACACTATGGACACTTTACTGACACTATGGACGCTTTACTGACACTATGGACACTTTACTGACACTTTACTGACACTATGGACGCTTTACTGACACTATGGACACTTTACTGACACTTTACTGACACTTTACTGACACTATGGACACTTTACTGACACTATGGACGCTTTACTGACACTATGGACACTTTACTGACACTTTAGGGACACTTTACTGACACTATGGACACTTTACTGACACTATGGACGCTTTACTGACACTATGGACACTTTACTGACACTTTACTGACACTGTGGACACTTTACTGACACTATGGACACTTTACTGACACTTTACTGACACTATGGGCACTTTACTGACACTATGGACACTTTACTTACACTTTACTGACACTATGGACACTTTACTGACACTTTAGGGACACTATGGACACTTTACTGACACTTTACTGACACTATGGACACTTTACTGACACTATGGACACTTTACTGACACTATGGACGCTTTACTGACACTATGGACACTTTACTGACACTATGGGCACTTTATGGACACTATGGACACTTTACTGACACTATGGACACTTTACTGACACCACAGCTGTCTGCTGTTTTGCACATACAATCACTTGCACTAGATGTGCTCCCTTTATCCACTGCTCATTATTATCCCTATGTTTTTCATTATTATTATTATTATTATTATTATTATTATTATCATTATTATTATTATTATTATCATTATCATTATTATTATCATTATCATTATCATTATTATTATCATTATTATTATTATTATTATCATTATCATTATTATTATTATTGTTATTATTATTATTATTATCATTATCATTATCATTATTATTATCATTATCATTATCATTATTATTATCATTATTATTATTATTATTATCATTATCATTATTATTATCATTATCATTATCATTATTATTATTATCATTATTATTATTATTATTATTATTATTATTATCATTATCATTATCATTATCATTATTATTATCATTATTATTATTATTATTATCATTATCATTATCATTATTATTATCATTATCATTATTATTATTATCATTATCATTATTATTATTATTGTTATTTATCGCTGTCTCTTGGATTTTTGTACTTATTTGCATGCCTAGTTATTTAAGTTTTTTAAGTTTAATTTTGAAATCTTTAATCTGACTCTTTCTCCTTGACTGCTGTAACACTGGAATTTCTCAATTATGGGATCAATAAAGGTGTATCTTATCTTATCTTATCTTATCTTATCTTATCTCTTATCTTGTTGACACTTTCTGTGCCATGTAGTGAGCATGGCAGCATATTGATGCCAAGGCAAGAAAAAAACACATCTGAAACAAACGGATCTATTTTCTTACGCTGAGGGAGAATAAATGAACCTTAAGGAACCACCAGGTTAGTCAGTGATAGAAATAAACATGCTGCCTAGCTAACGTTAGAGGTGCATCATCATCATCATCATCATCATCATCATCATCTTCCCTCATCAGAAGCCTGTTATTAACCCTTCCAGCCCCAATATGTTTCATATTCATGTCTCCACACACATTACCATTGCTTGAGTAACTCCTGAACTCTCACTGCTGTCTGATTCACCAGTTAAGGGGAAACATAAGGAGAAATATTAATTTGCCTTTTCCAAATCCTCCTTAAATCAAAAGGACAAAAGTACGGTCAGCTTGATGTAGTTAAAGTGTTGCAGTAAAGTCTGGTCCCTCTGACTGATGTATCTCTGAAGTAATCAGTTCCCAGTGATTTCAGCATCAGACAGCGACGCCAAAAGCCACCATTCACAGCGGTATGATATGACGCAGGGCGGCATCAGTTTGTAATGTGGCCTGACAGAACCCTTCACAGTGACGTGACACGCTGCCGGTCGGCTGGACGGCACCGGTTGTGTCAGTATGATATGCCGCTGGGTGGTGTTAATTTGAAACACTGCTGGTAACAGGAGGGTGGGCGGGAGCGGAGGTGTGTGGGTCCAACAAGCACCAGATCTTCACCTGGAAGGCAGCTGTTTGCTTCCTGTATGAATATAGAGCCAAACCATGATGCTTTTGTTGACATCCTGTCCAGGAATGTCAGCAGCAGATTCTGCAGGATACCTAGCACTTACATGTCGTTGCAAAAGTCCACTGACAAAGCGGCGATATGTGATGACCAGGGATGAGAATGTGTTGGATATGTTATCATATATGACATCACAACAGTCAGCTAGTTTAGCCCATTGGTTCCCAACCGAGGGGTCAGGCCCTTCCAAATGGTCACCAGATAAATCTCAGAGGTTGTCAGATGATTAATGTGACATAAATCTGTGTTATCATACGTACACTGAAAAATATGTGCTTTGGTTTTATTTGTGATTCACCTGCACTAAAACTGAAACTCTCCTGGTGGGGGACACACCACTTACAAAGATGGACTGATGGATTCACGTCATCAACTCATGCATTGAGTAACATTACAAGTTAACGTTCCACCTTAAAAGTTGCCGGCAGTCGGCCCAGTGAATGAAGTTATTTTTTTCTCTTTCATTTTATAGTTGTAGTTTACTGATGTATGAACAGAGGTTACATAAAACCAGAGTGACTGTCCTCTACTGACCAATCAGACTGCAGGGTTTCTAGCTCCACCTTTTAGTACCACATCTGTGTGCTAGGTACCCCAACAGAGGGGGGACCAAACATGGGGACGCTAAGGAACGCTTCTGTTGGGACCATCCACAACTTTACACTGTGGAGACAGAAACTATGAACTGAACTGCTCAGTGGGAACGGGGCTTAAGGTAACACTTGCAGTAGCGTTCCTGGAGCAGATGACCATAAAGACATCCAGCTGACGTCAGCTTGTCTTGTTTGAAACAGAGTATTCAGAACAAACCGAAGCCTCCTGAGGTTTTCACTGTTGCATGTGTTTACCTCATTAAATACTGAATCTGAACATCAGACACTGTAACATTTTATACTTGAGAGAAAATAATGAAAAACATCTACAGAGGTCAAAGCAGGTTAAAATGTTTTATAATAAAGTTTAAAAGGCATAAAGAAGAGCACATATAAGCTGTGGTGACGTCTTATGATTGTCCAGCAGCTACAGTTAGAGGGACACGTTGTTATTTAGGTGCATCTGTTTGCTCTCTGTGTCGTTCCAGATGGAAATCAGTTTCATCTCTGTGTGTTCGCAGACACGTCCAGGATGTGGTTAGCCTAGCTTAGCACAAAGACTGGAAGCACAGGGAAACTGTTAGCATACAGACTGATATTCTGTGAACTCTGTGATCCTGGCTGTTAGCAGCGTGTTAGCTGACCAGACACAACATGTGAATCAGACGGCAGTGGAGGTGGAGAGGTGTGTTAAACGTCAACGTCTAAAAATGTGCAAAGATATGAACATCAAGAGAGTTAAAGATATCCATCAGTTGCTGATGAGGATCAGAAGATCAAAGTTAAGTGGAGTCAGACGGAGATAACAGGACTCAAACATGCTGAGCATATTTCTGCTGCATGTTGTGTCATCCTGTCGATTGTCCACATACACATAACTTCAAACTGTTAAATCATTTTTGAAGCCTCTCCAGTGTCCCGTGCCATTTAACCTGAATCTCTTTGAGTTTGGGACTTTTGGACTCTTACTTTATTTAACCAGGTTTGTCCCATTGAAATCAAAAATCTCTTTACAAGGGAGACACAGAACAGCAACAACACAACATTTCAACCACAGATAGAAATTCACAAATAAAAGCACATCGATATGAGTGAGATAAAACAGCTGCACACAGACAGCCTGGACTACATCATTTTCACGGTGGTTTTAAAGTCGTTTAGGTCACCGTGTCACGGAGCTTGAGATCATTTTGCAGATTGTTCCCTGCTGTGGGTGCAGAGAAACTACAAGCTTTTCTTTTTCCTTTCAAATCAGTTCTGACTTTGGGCACAACATGACGCAACATATTTCATATTGAAAAGAGACGATAAGTAGGAAGCTATTTCACCAATGACAGCTCTGTGAATACAAACATAGCAGTGACTGGGGCGGCGTGCACATAAAGCAGGACAATTCACTTTGGAGCAGAGGCGTAAGGTAGTTACAACAGGCCCCTGTGCCCCCTGCTTGCTACACGCCTTAACTAGCTACCATTAAATCTTATTGTCACATGATCATGATTGTAGTTTTTTATATTTCATTTATGGTGTATGGGGAGTAAGCACACATTTTATAACAGAGGGATCCCTCCTCAGTTTCTCCTCCTGAGGTTTCGACCATTCAATCCTCGTAAAAGGGTTTTTTGGGGAGTTTTTCCAGATCAGCTGTGAGGGTCCGAGGACAGAGGGATGTATAACGTGTGTGGACCATGCATGTGCAAATGATGACTTGAAGATATTGTTGTCCAGCATTTATTCCTCCTGCAGAAGACAACATGACACACTAATCGCCCTCTGGACACCTGGTTCTGCACCTCTGCTCCTGAACACACAGAATAACAACATTTTACACCAGAAATCAGACGTTAAAACTGCAGCGCTGTGCTGATCACGTGACACAAGGCGCCTCGCTGTACCACAAATGGCAGCAAAAAGTTAAATGAACAAAACTCGTGTAAGAGGTCACAACAAAACAAAACAGCAGCTACAACAGTGAACAATGTACCAAAGATTACAGAGTAAATACTAAAGTGGCACAGCAGCACTTTTCAATGTGACTTACCTGCAGATGTGCAAAAGGCCACTGTGAGAGGCAGACAGGAGGAGCTACGGAAACCCAGGAGGTACAGAGGAGGCGATGTGAATCAAGAATAAAAATAACTCAGAGATAAACGTCACAAACACTCTTACTTTTTAAATGATAAATAAAACTGACAAAATGTAGTTTAACAACAAGAAATCATTCAGTTACATTAGCTGTAAAAGCCTCTGAGGCAAATTGTGATTTGTGATACTGGGATTTATAAATAAAAGTGAATTGAATAATACCTTTAGTTAAGCTGCTGCTGGCTATTTACCAAAAATAGATAAATACAAATAAGGCCTTGATGGAGATGGGTTCACTTTTCAAAGGTGTATAAATATAAACAGAGTTTTTCTTTGAACACAGGCACATTTGTGAAGTGACAATTTAAATAACTCACGAGGACCTGCTTTCTGCCCGACATATAGTCTCTCTCTGTGGGCCCCCCCACCCCATGGGCCCCAATACAACCCTATTTACACTCCTGCATTTGAGTATGAAACAAGATGGTGAGTAAGAGATCCTCAGTTTGTGATGAATCTCAGAGCCCATGAAACACGCCATCCAACATGTGAAGACAGCGAGCAGAGGCAGTCATATTCAACACATCACATAATCAGTGACTCCACTGATCTCTGTCTCACACAAAAAGGGGGGAGGGGCATGTTGGTCAGCTGTATCGCCGCCTCCGCTCATGAGTCTCTGGTGTTCCCGCAGATCTTCGGTGGCCTGGTCTGGATCTTGGTGGCGTGCACGCTGGTGGTGCCACAGAACCCTCAGGGCTGGGTCATGTTCGTCTCCGTCTTCTGCTTCAGCTTGACTTTTATCTGGATGGTGGTGTTCGCCTGCGGGGGGCATCGCAACAAAGGCAGCTGGGCTGCAGCAGTAAGTCACACACACACACATTTTAGCCAACACGTTCTCACTCCCAACTCATCAAATATCACAGTTTGGTCAGTGGACTGTCACATCTCCATGTGACGTGCTGGGTGGCCTCCTGCGCCTGTTGTTAATGCTCTGGAATGCTGTGTCGATTTACGTTTGTTACCTGCATTGTGTCTTTTAAAAATACACTTTGGTTTCACAGGAAATGTACAGTTTCTGCTGCTTACATTCAAAACAACCTACGGTGTGGCTAAAACACCTCGTATATGTGTGTTTACTTCCTCGTGCAACACAAGCATGTGGTTAAGAAAGGTTTAGAAGAAAACATCATGGTTTGGCTCCACATTCATACAGCAAACAGACAGTGCTATTGAATGTTCATATAATAAGCTCTGAGTCTGAGACAGCATCAAAGCTATTTTTGCAATTTCATTGCAACAGAAAAAAAGAACATACATCACAGTTTTTAGTGAAGAAGCTATTTTGAAATTAAACCTTCAGTAGGTGCAACAATCCCTAAAACATCCTGCGAAACCCTGGAGGGACGGATCAGCTACTGTGAGTTAGTCGAACTACATCAGGATACTTATGACCCACCTCAAAGTAATATTCAATAAGCTGATCAATACTGGGCTGTTCTGCTGGGAGCTGCTGAGCAGAAATACACAGATGACTCTGAGGGAACGAAGAGGAAAAGTACTGAAAGGAAATGCAAAGACAAAAAAAATCTCGCTGTGACCCTTGGGAGACCCCGTAGCTAAAGTCCAGTTCAGACCAAAGATTGGTGACGAGATGAAACCGTTCCAGAACGTCGCAGAGAAAAGTGTCGGCGGTGTGTACCGGCTGATGGTGTCACCTGGCTTTAGACACAGCCGCAGGCGTTATGTTTTGGGGTTCTCGGCCCATCTGTTGCACAAGTACGTCCCGCTCTTGTGAACACGATATCTCAACAATGCCTTCAGGGAATTTCTTCAGATTTGACACATTGAACGCAAATATGAAGTGATTAGACTTTGGTAGTCAGAGGTCACCCTTTCATCTCGCTGACTTGGTGTGAAGCAGCAGGTTACAGCGTGACAGAGCGGAGCGTTGACAGTCGTTCCCTGTTTCAACTCGTCTTGTCGTGAATCTTTGGTCTGAACTGAGCTCAACAATCAGTGCAGCTGTGAGATTGGACCATTTGTGAAAAAGACCAAATGACTTTGTTTCTTCTCAGCTTCTGATTCTGAATTCTCAGATAACGGGTCACCTCGTCACCTCGTCACCAAACTGCTTTAACAAACGAGACAAAAGAACCAGCTGTGACACCGACACGTTTTCCTCCCGTGTCAGAGTAAAGAGAGAACATGATTTCCTCTGTTATGAACAACAGGCGCTGTGAATGCAACACGACACCATGACACACCAGTTTTGTGTAACAATAAGTTAGTGTGTGTTTTGACTCTGCGCCAGTGCATTACTGACCTCTCACCACAGACAGTGTCTCACATTCTTCCCTTGTCTTCCTCTTCCTCTTCCTCGTCTGTCAGGACTTTGCGTATCACGGCATCGCGGCCTTCTTCTACCTCAGCGCCTCAGTGGCTTTGGCTACAGTGACCCTGGGCATGGACGATGGGACTGGCTCCCAAAGCTACAAGCTGGACATCGCTGCAGTGGTGAGTCAGACTGTTTCCTGCTCTGAGTGCACGTTTGTACTTTATAATAACCTGCTGCATGTTGTAAGAATGCAGAACGAAAAACCTGAATTATTTCTGTTTGAGGAGTCGGACTGTGTGTGTCAGAGTTTGGGCTCGTTTTGTTTCTAAAGCTCGGAGAATTACACAAAGTGAATAATTCACAGGTAGGACGTGTACTGTTCATGTCCTCCTGTGATTTGTAATTTGCTCCCACACATATGATAATCTGCCTTGTGCACCAGGCCGAGGCGTCGAGTGGAAGATACGACCTTGATATCCAACAGAGAGTTTTGTTGTTGGTTGTAATTTAGTCCATATTGTCCGAGACTGTCCTGCCCAGCAGGGACAGCAGCTTATTACGACTCTATTTATGTTAAACGTTAAGCAGCGACCTCTGGTGGTCACAGTGATTATGACAGCACCTGACGCCAAAGGCCACTTTTCATGGCAGTATGATGCGTCTCCAGGCGGCACCAGGGGGAATCTCGCCATGGGCACCAAATATGCTAGGACCACCACAAGGTCACCACGACCACAGACAAGTGAGGGGAGAATGACAAGACAGAGCACTGATGATGTCATTCAGGCTTACACACAATCAGATTGTGAACGTCACTGTTAATCCAGGCAGTTGTGTCAACTAAGACAGTGGTTCCCAACTGGTGGGTCGCGGTCCAAAAGTGGGGACCACAAGTGACTCACAAACGTGTTTGTAAAAAAACAATAACAAAAAAAAAAACACATGTGCAGTGAACTTCTGGCTCTGAGCTTTTATTTTGAAGTGCTGTTTCCTGCTGTAGAGGGAGTGACTAACGGCAAAGACGGTGGATAAACCAAGACGGTCCACTGTGAGTCCTGTATCAGTGTCCTGTATCAGTGTCACGTGGGGTTGGCGACCACCACATCCCTTTAGGAGACTAACAGCAAGTCCTGAGTCCATTGACTTCAGTGGGAGAAATGAACGTGATTACAGATTAGGGCCGATTCTTTCGCCCCATAGTCACAGAAGCAGATATTGGACCCATTTATCACAAGCCACATATCTTCAGAACATCCCGACACCAAAATGGCAAATTTCAGACGGACAAATCAGGAGAAAATTTACTTTGTTCAAGACCTGTCTCTGTCTCAACAACACACTCTCGCAAGATCTGGCAACAGATGTCTCCTCTCTGGTGCTGAAATCAGTGCAGTTTCACCAAAGATACTGGATTACTAAAAATATCTTTTCCAGCGGATATCTTAGTTACAACATGACTGAGCTAGCAAAGCAGTTTTGTGTTGCTATGTGTGGTATTTATTCAGTTTTGGGAAATCACGATGTCTAGAAAGCATCATTGGCTGCAGCTGACAGGGACAGCTAACAAAGCTAACATCAGGACGTCATCTGTTAAAAGCCTCCCGTTGTCGGTTACGACATGAAACTACTCCAGTTAGCTCAATCATGTTGTAACTAAGACATCCGCTGGAAAAAATATTTTCTTCACGGGCCATTTATTTATTTAGCTTACGGCCAGTAAGGGTACACACATGTTGACAGAAGCGAGGTTGGGGATACTTGTCTTTGATTGGGGTACAGGGGACAACGCCTACTTAGGAGACCGGAAATGTAAACCATGTCATACAATGGGAGGATATTGCTCTTCCTGAGCTTTCTACCATTTTTTCCCCGTTAAAGGGTTTTTTGGGGAGTTTTTCCTGATCAGCTGTGAGGGTCATAAGGACAGAGGGATGTCGTATGCTGTAAAGCCCTGTGAGGCAAATTGTGATTTGTGATATTGGGCTTTATAAATAAAATTGATTGATTGATTGATTGATTGATATTGTAGGTGGGCCATCTTGTAGCAATCCAGTATCTTTGCTAACAGTCAGCTACTTGACAGAGACAAACTAGCTCAACAACACGACCAAACATGAGTATGACGCTGAACGTGCTGTGTCAACCTTGAACTAATGACTAAGGAGAAATCTGGATCCTGTGGCTGAACTAGGAAATCTACCACGGCTTTTCTCCTGCAGGCCGACATCGTTGTTTGTTTTGTCAGCTGACAGTTACGTGGCTGCTGCCGCTGGGCGACAGGTTACGCTCCTAACAACAGTTTCCCCGGCCCTCACCGTTACATGTTAAGCGGATCAGATCCTGTTTTCTTCCTCAGCTCTAAACCAGCTGACGAAACCCTCTGATTGGCTCTTAAAAGGTTCATTCTGAACTCCCATTGGTCTGTTCACAGCACAACGCAGGTCAACATTTTGAAGTGAAGCTACAGCCAGCAGCTGGTTAGTGTAGCTTAGCTTTTAATCTGCTGCCAGCCTTGTCTAAAGGTTGATATCACTGAATGCACAGTGCTAGATTTACTAGTTGACAAAAACTGTTCACAGTATGATTTTATCGAAGCCTGAATGACATCATCAGTTCTCTGTCTTATCAGTCTCTCTTGACTTGTTTGTGTTTGTGTGGGTCGTCACAGTGACGTAAATGTCACTCTCTAAACTTTAGCAGCAGCTCTGTATATCTGCCGGCTACGACAACTGTCCAGTGGTGCAGAGCCATTCAGGCAGATACGCTGGTCTGTATTGATCAGTCAGGGAAAATCAAACCTGCTCCACAACAGAAGCACACTGCCAGAGTGAAGGTGGAAATGTCAGTTGTGTCTGACATCAGGCACAGATTGTCCTGGTTTATCCTGGTCCTCAGAGGAAGAACCTCGACCTTCCATCCAGCCACATCTTCTCTTTGTCTCTTCAGGTCTTCTCGTACGTGGTGACTCTCCTCTACTTCATTCACGCCATCCTGTCTGCCATCCGATGGAAGTCTTTCTAGAGACAAAGCTGATTTTTGAAGCTTGAACATGAAGCTGCAGCACGCCGACGTGAAGATGAGGGGAGGGCTGACGATGATGGAGGCTGACTGCAGAGGCGTTTGGATTCTGTATCACCGCAGCGTCTCTCAGCGTCCGGCTGTATGAAACAGGAGGGGTTCAGGGATTTGAAGTGATGGCGTGAAGAAGTTTAGGCTTCGTCAGTTCTGTCGACGGATCCACAGAAGCTGCGGAGCGTGTCAGCAGGTTTACAGCCTCACACGTGACTGACGCTGAATCCACAGTGAGAGTCACCAGCAAAAATGCTGATTAGACTGGTTTTTATTTCTGAGCTGTTTCTGACAGTTTCAATTATTCTGTCCACCCCCACATGTTCTGTGAGCTCTGCCTCCTCTGAGCGCCCTCACTGCTGTACCTTTGTTATGGCTTTCCTTCAGATCCGTCTTCCTGTTCTGCTCAGCTGATGAAAGAAAGATGTTGATGTGGCTGAATTCAGGCTGTATTTTTTTATAACTTTCTCAACAAAAAGATCAAATTAAATATGGATCAAAGCAGGAAATTAAACCAGGCTGTATATTGAGACTTTTGTTTTTGTAATCTAAGCCTTGATAACTTCATTCATGCTTCGTTTTTATATGTTTTTGAGACTGTTGACGTCACTGAGGATGAATAAATGTGTTTGAAACATTTGAATGAAAGTGTTTTGGTCACTTTAATTAGCAAACCGCTCCAGATGAACACTCAGGATCTTTTCATAGAAAAATCCTCAAATAAATACAAACAGGAAAAAGTGACTCACATCTTTGTTTTTTAGCAGAAGAGTTCTTTGTGTGACAGCTCGCCGTTCACTGACCGACAGCTTTAAATGTTTGTTTCCAAAGTCCAGTTCAGACCAAAGATACACAAGGAGATGCAACTGATTTAGAACGTCACAGAGAAAAGTGTCAGCGGTGTGAACTGGCCGGTCTGAGCTCGACTCAAGCCGGCTGATGATGTCACCTGACACTCAGCTGGTCAAATGGCCGGCGGCTGGTTTTAAAGCACGTCACCTGTTTCAACAGCCAATCAGCTTGTAGTGAAGTCCGCTGGTCAAGTGTTGGCTTGCTGCAGCAGGTGCTCCGTCCCCACAGAGCCCTCTGTTTCTGTCCTCACGGTGTGCCGGTGTCAGACGGTGGGTCACTGCTGCTGCTGCTGGCTGTATGTGCTTATGCCCCGCCCACACACACATTCTCATTGGCTGATGAATTGGCGCTGGTTATTTATATTATTGTGGTGTATTGATTATGAATACAGTCCATCTGATGCTGGTTTTGTTTCAGCACTGAGCCAGTATCTCACTATCACTATCCTCATTCAGATTTTAAGAAGCATTTCTTAAATTCCCTTAAATTTGGCACAAACATCCACTTGGACACAAAGATGAACTGATCAGACTTTGGTGGTCAGAGGTCATAGGTCAGCGTGACCTTGTCTATCTCATGCTTGTGAACACAATAACTCAAGAACTCTGTTAAGGAATTTCTTGAAATTCAGCACAAACGTCCACCTGGACTCAACAAGGAACTTTTGTGGTCAAAGGTCAGTGTGACCTCACAAACATGTTTCTGTCCATAACTGAAGAATTCATTCACTAATTCTGACCAAACTTGACACAAATGTCTAACAGGATAAAATAATGAAGGTCAAAAGGTCAAAGGTCATCTTGACTGTGACATCATCATGTTTTAACGTCATATCTCAGGAACAGAAGGGGAGACATTTGGTCAGATACTGAATTGGTGACTCTAATCTTGAAACTGTGCTGATTGTATAGATCTTCTGTGTGTGAAGCATCCATGTTTTCACTGACATAGATGCAGACTGTAACTGCAGCTTTAACGGTGTGCTCGTGGAGGCGTACAGCCACGGGGCGGTAATTCAACTTTTGTGATGTTTAAAACTTGTGTACATTGACTGTAAATAATCCAGTGACTCCAGATCAGGCATGTTGGGTAATGCTGCTTCAGTTTCAGCTGATGGATTTGTGAGTCTGCCGTCTACTCTGGGCAGACTGAACGAGAGTAAATCCTGACTGCTCTCCATTACACTGTTGCTACAACACAACATCATGTGCTGTGTTGTGTCGTCTCCAGGGTAACAGTGGGTGGGGTGGGGCAGGTGAAGGTGATGCCGGCTGTTGACACCTATGAATATTTCATCAGCAGTGACATCAGGTGAAGCGAGGAGGGCAGAGAGGTCAGAGTTCACACACCACTGAGAGGGAGACACTAGGCTCGTTGGAGATGAGCTGCGCCTCACCTGGAGAGTGGACGAGATCAGGCGGCAGCAGCAGGTGACGGTGACAAAGAGCCGCAGACGAGTCGGACTGTTTCCAGCTGCCCTCAGTCTGTATAGGAAGTCAGAGACACACTTACATCCTGTTAGATCTGATTTTTTTCCATCAAACTTATTCTCAATGCAGCTTTGACATTTACACCAGACACTGATATTACCTCAAAACTACACCGATAAAGAAAGAAATCATTACAATCCATAAAAAGTAATGAGCAGCAAAGTGTGAAAGACACCAATAAAAATGTGTTTAATAATTGATGAAGAAACTTTTGTTTGTAATGCAGCTTTTCAGATGTTTCCTGTCTGAAGAAATCAATCTGTCACAGTGTTCAAATGGTCCACCCTCCACACAGACCGTCTCCAAGGCTGCAGTGACACCGCTAGTTTGGTTCATCCTAGTTTTGGTTTGGTTCCTGTTCACACTAACTTTTTACAAACGAAACAGGAGGAGTAAAAAGGAAGTTGTACCGACTCCCTATCTGTCTTTCATCTGCCACCGCAGCTGCATGAGGGGGCGTAGCTGTCCTCCACATTCTGTGTGTAATCCACAACCTCCTCCTCGTCATCATCATCCACATGAGCTATCTGAGTTATGAAATGATTCTGTCTATGATTTATGTCTTGTTGTGGTTGATTCTTGGTCAGACGTCTCTAAAGGACCTCACGGAGGCGAAAAATGCAGAAAAATCAAAACTGTTCGGAAAATTTCAATGATGGACGAAAGTTTCAGACTCTGTGCCAATGTGACTGACACAAGATGAGGTCGTATATTTTTAGACATGCGACAATTTCAGATGAAAAAAAACAGACTCAATGTTCAAAGGTCTGTATGAAGACATCTCTCCTCCAAACATAACACATCGTACTGCTGCCCAAAAGCTCATTGTTTTAGGTTTGTTGTACAATATTTGGAGGAGCCAGCTGTTTCGATTTACAACACATTTAAACACAGTTTTCTTTGGCTTATGGCCTTAAACACATCGTCTCACGGCATGCTGGGAAACTCCGCCCATTTAGCCCCAACATGCCACAATATGTTAAGTGCACAATGCTAGAGTTGTTTATTGGCCTTAAAAATCAGGCAAAATATGCTTTATAACTTTTAGTCAAATTAACTCAAAAACTGTTTCACTCATTTTCTGTAACTACTTATCCTGTTAGGGGTCGTGGGGGGTGGAGCCTATCCCAGCTGACACTGGGTGAGAGGCAGGGTTCACCCTGGACAGGTCACCAGACTATCACAGGGCTGACACATAGAGACAGACAACCATTCACACTCACATTCACACCTACGGACAATTTAGAGTCACCAATTAACCTGCATGTCTTTGGACTGTGGGAGGAAGCTGGAGCACCTGGAGGAAACCCACGCTGACACAGGGAGAACATGTGGGAGCACCTGGAGGAAACCCACACTGACACGGGGAGAACATGTCGGAGCACCTGGAGGAAACCCACGCTGACACGGGGAGAACATGTCGGAGCACCTGGAAGAAACCCACACTGACACAGGGAGAACATGTCAGAGCACCTGGAGGAAACCCACACTGACACAGGGAGAACATGTCAGAGCACCTGGAGGAAACCCACGCTGACACAGGGAGAACATGTCAGAGCACCTGGAGGAAACCCACGCTGACACAGGTAGAACATGTGGGAGCACCTGGAGGAAACCCACGCTGACACAGGGAGAACATGTCAGAGCACCTGGAGGAAACCCACGCTGACACAGGGAGAACATGTCGGAGCACCTGGAGGAAACCCACACTGACACAGGGAGAACATGTCAGAGCACCTGGAGGAAACCCACGCTGACACAGGGAGAACATGTGGGAGCACCTGGAGGAAACCCACGCTGACACAGGTAGAACATGTGGGAGCACCTGGAGGAAGCCCACACTGACACAGGGAGAACATGTCAGAGCACCTGGAGGAAACCCACGCTGGCACAGGGAGAATATGTCAGAGCACCTGGAGAAAACCCACGCTGACACGGGTAGAACATGTGGGAGCACCTGGAGGAAACCCACACTGACACAGGGAGAACATGTCAGAGCACCTGGAGGAAACCCACGCTGACACAGGGAGAACATGTGGGTGCACCTGAAGGAAACCCACACTGACACAGGGAGAACATGTCAGAGCACCTGGAGGAAACCCACGCTGACACAGGGAGAACATGTCGGAGCACCTGGAGGAAACCCACGCTGACACAGGGAGAACATGTGGGAGCACCTGGAGGAAACCCACGCTGACACAGGGAGAACATGTCAGAGCACCTGGAGGAAACCCACGCTGACACAGGGAGAACATGTCAGAGCACCTGTAGGAAACCCACGCTGACACAGGTAGAACATGTGGGAGCACCTGGAGGAAACCCACGCTGACACAGGGAGAACATGTGGGAGCACCTGGAGGAAACCCACGCTGACACAGGTAGAACATGTCGGAGCACCTGGAGGAAACCCACACTGACACAGGGAGAACATGTCAGAGCACCTGGAGGAAACCCACGCTGACACAGGTAGAACATGTGGGAGCACCTGGAGGAAACCCACACTGACACAGGGAGAACATGTCAGAGCACCTGGAGGAAACCCACGCTGGCACAGGGAGAATATGTCAGAGTACCTGGAGAAAACCCACGCTGACACGGGTAGAACATGTGGGAGCACCTGGAGGAAACCCACACTGACACAGGGAGAACATGTCAGAGCACCTGGAGGAAACCCACGCTGACACAGGGAGAACATGTCGGAGCACCTGGAGGAAACCCACGCTGACACAGGGAGAACATGTGGGAGCACCTGGAGGAAACCCACGCTGACACAGGGAGAACATGTCAGAGCACCTGGAGGAAACCCACGCTGACACAGGGAGAACATGTCAGAGCACCTGTAGGAAACCCACGCTGACACAGGTAGAACATGTGGGAGCACCTGGAGGAAACCCACGCTGACACGGGTAGAACATGTGGGAGCACCTGGAGGAAACCCACGCTGACACAGGTAGAACATGTCGGAGCACCTGGAGGAAACCCACACTGACACAGGGAGAACATGTCAGAGCACCTGGAGGAAACCGACGCTGACACAGGGAGAACATGTGGGAGCACCTGGAGGAAACCCACGCTGACACAGGTAGAACATGTGGGAGCACCTGGAGGAAACCCACACTGACACAGGGAGAACATGTCAGAGCACCTGGAGGAAACCCACGCTGGCACAGGTAGAACATGTCAGAGCACCTGGAGGAAACCCACGCTGACACAGGGAGAACATGTGGGAGCACCTGGAGGAAACCCACACTGACACAGGGAGAACATGTCAGAGCACCTGGAGGAAACCCACGCTGACACAGGGAGAACATGTCAGAGCACCTGGAGGAAACCCACGCTGGCACAGGGAGAACATGTCAGAGCACCTGGAGGAAACCCACACTGACACAGGGAGAACATGTCAGAGCACCTGGAGGAAACCCACGCTGACACAGGGAGAACATGTGAGAGCACCTGGAGGAAACCCACACTGACACAGGTAGAACATGTCGGAGCACCTGGAGGAAACCCACGCTGACACAGGTAGAACATGTCAGAGCACCTGGAGGAAACCCACGCTGGCACGGGGAGAACATGTCAGAGCACCTGGAGGAAACCGACGCTGACACAGGGAGAACATGTCAGAGCACCTGGAGGAAACCGACGCTGACACAGGGAGAACATGTCAGAGCACCTGGAGGAAACCCACGCTGACACAGGTAGAACATGTCGGAGCACCTGGAGGAAACCCACGCTGGCACAGGGAGAATATGTCAGAGCACCTGGAGGAAACCCACGCTGACACGGGGAGAACATGTCGGAGCACCTGGAGGAAACCCACACTGACACAGGGAAAACATGTCAGAGCACCTGGAGGAAACCCACACTGACACAGGGAGAACATGTGGGAGCACCTGAAGGAAACCCACACTGACACAGGGAGAACATGTCAGAGCACCTGGAGGAAACCCACGCTGACACAGGGAGAACATGTCGGAGCACCTGGAGGAAACCCACGCTGACACAGGGAGAACATGTGGGAGCACCTGGAGGAAACCCACGCTGACACAGGGAGAACATGTCAGAGCACCTGGAGGAAACCCACGCTGACACAGGGAGAACATGTCAGAGCACCTGTAGGAAACCCACGCTGACACAGGTAGAACATGTCAGAGCACCTGGAGGAAACCCACGCTGACACGGGTAGAACATGTGGGAGCACCTGGAGGAAACCCACGCTGACACAGGTAGAACATGTCGGAGCACCTGGAGGAAACCCACACTGACACAGGGAGAACATGTAGGAGCACCTGGAGGAAACCCACACTGACACAGGGAGAACATGTCAGAGCACCTGGAGGAAACCCACGCTGACACAGGGAGAACATGTGGGAGCACCTGGAGGAAACCCACACTGACACAGGGAGAACATGTCAGAGCACCTGGAGGAAACCCACGCTGACACAGGGAGAACATGTCAGAGCACCTGGAGGAAACCCACGCTGGCACAGGGAGAACATGTCAGAGCACCTGGAGGAAACCCACGCTGGCACAGGGAGAACATGTCAGAGCACCTGGAGGAAACCCACACTGACACAGGGAGAACATGTCAGAGCACCTCGAGGAAACCCACGCTGACACAGGGAGAACATGTGGGAGCACCTGGAGGAAACCCACACTGACACAGGTAGAACATGTCGGAGCACCTGGAGGAAACCCACGCTGACACAGGTAGAACATGTCAGAGCACCTGGAGGAAACCCACGCTGGCACGGGGAGAACATGTCAGAGCACCTGGAGGAAACCGACGCTGACATGGGGAGAACATGTGGGAGCACCTGGAGGAAACCCACGCTGACACAGGTAGAACATGTCGGAGCACCTGGAGGAAACCCACACTGACACAGGGAGAACATGTCAGAGCACCTGGAGGAAACCCACGCTGACACAGGGAGAACATGTGGGAGCACCTGGAGGAAACCCACGCTGACACAGGGAGAACATGTGGGAGCACCTGGAGGAAACCCACACTGACACAGGGAGAACATGTAGGAGCACCTGGAGGAAACCCACACTGACAATTGTTGACACAAAAAACATTTTAAAAAATTGTGTCAAGCTCACAGGGTTGAGTTTTTGTGTCATTTTTAGAATCTGGGGCATTTTTGTAGCCCAGATTGTATTTTGTTTTTCACATTAACATTTTGTGTAATGGATGAATTGGGGTTTACAGTGTACTCCTGTGACTGTGTGCGTTATTATCATTAGAAACAGAATTATTCTTTAGCACTTTGGAACAGGTGGTTAACCTGATGGTTTAACAAACTTGAAACTGTCCACTGATGCTGGCGGGACATAATGTCCAGATATTCAGGCTTAGTGTTCTTTATACTGGTGCCCAACCAGCAGCACTGAGAACAACAACAAGAACATGAAACCAGGTTTAATGGAGTATGGCAGGGAGTAAATACAGGGCAGGCTGAGACACACACACACACACACACACACACACACATACACACAGTGCGAGGCTGATAGGCAGTATGGCGGGTCAGTGAACTGTGGCTGTGATGTATAATTGATGAAGGCAGCAGGTGATAATAGCAGAGCATCTCCATGAAACTAAAGACGATGGAAGCCGTGCAGACCAGCCAAAACTACTTCAGTTTCCTTTTGTTCTGGGTCTGTTTGTCCTCCTCTATCTTACACATGATCATGCTGTGGTCTTATGATGAAGGTCAGTATTTCCAAAGGTTGTTTCGGTGACAGTTTTTATCCAGTCGTTTGTTGGAGAGTTTGTCTACAAACTTTTCTGAGCAGTGGATTTTTCTCTGCAGCCACAAGTGTGTTTTTATCCTGGTCAGCTGGTGCCTGCTGTGTGTACTCGTGCACTAAAGTCCATGAAGAAAAGGTCAGCACACAGGTCTAACCTCCAGCTCAGTCAACACCTGCAGGATGCAACGAGTCCTCCTGATGAAATAAGTGAATGTATCATTTTGAAGTAACGCGAAGGTTTGACCAAGTGAGAGCTGCCCCTTCATGAGAAAAGACTTTCCAGTGTCTCAGCTGAGACTCTTTCATATTCATATTCATATATACATATTCAGATGGCAGCGCTCTCAGGGTCCAAACAGGTCCACAATGTTGGGCCTTGGTGACGCAGTAGGCCCAATCCAAAAGTGTAAGCAGCACTGGAGCTAAACCCACTACAGCCCACTATGCCTTCCCAGTCTATGATCAGATACTCTGGAGTTAACCTGAGGTCTGGACCACGAAGCAGGATTTGGAGTCAGCGAGGTCACTTCAGGGTTAACTCTGGCTCTCAGTCCTATGAAGCTGGTTCTCTATTCATTGTGATAAATCACCATGGTAACTGATGCTGAACAGATAACCTGATCACAGCCTGTCGACCACCTGACCTCTGACCAATCAGATCACTGAAGACAAAAGTCTGCAGTCTGAGGTAAAATAGAGTGGTCTATATATTGTTATAGGTCAGTAGAATCATGTCATTATTCCCACTGCTTTGAAAACAAACACACAGATGGTTTACACACTAAACACATGATCTGAACAGGATTTGAACTGATGCAAAGTTTATCTGAGTGGCAGTGACAGTGTTGATATTTGACACTGTGATTCATCACTGCAGCTCAGAATAACATGAGACACCTGTGTGATGAGAACGAGGATAAAAACACATCATATTTCATGAGTCAAATAATCCACACACTGTTAATCAGCTCTCCTTATTATAAATGACACGTTTGGCTCAGACACACGTCGTCAGTCATCAACTACTCTGCCAGCCTTTACTTGAGAAACAGTCTGGTGTTACTTTGAACTGTTTTATGTGACATATTCAGAGGAGTTTCATCATCATCATCATCATCATCATCATCACCACACTAAATAAATAAGATACTCTTAATGTCACATACAGCTCAGTGATACCTGCACGTCATTCAAGTCTCGGCTGAAGGTGAATTTTTGGAGAGTGTTTTCAGTGTTTCTACATTTCCCGTTAGAAGATCACAGAGTATCGTTTACATCCCACTGACATTTTACTGTCTCACAGTCGCAGACACTTTCTGTACCGTTTCATCTCATATCATATGAAGTACTTCATGCATGGTTCTGATGACGTCACTCATCATTAACAGCCCCGCCTCTTTCACATGAACGTGCTGGTGGCTGATAGGAAAACCCAGAGTTGACTGAACTAGTTCATAACCAGCTCTGTAGCAGCAGTTATCCAGACGCTGGATGTGACGGGTGAGTCAGAGCAGAGGAGGAGGAGATATCCTGGGGAAGATGAACTGCTTTCACAGTACTGAGGCCTCAGTTCAGCATCAGTTACCATGGTGATTTGTCCTGGTAAAAAGAGAATCAGCTTCATGGTTCTGAAAACCAGAGTTAACCCTGAAGTTACCTCGCTGACTTCAAATCCTGCTTCGTAGTCCAGACCTCTGGGCACCAATGGGTTGAGAGCTTAAGCCTAAAAGTTCAAATCTCTTCTGCTGACGCTGCAAATATGGGCACTGATTTTAATTTGTTAGCTGCCGCCGACAGAGGAGACTGGGATGTGTGACGTGCAGGAGGAAGGATTACTGCGGACAAGGAATATAACATTTACCTTTGTTGACTGAAGATCTGCAGAGTGTGTTTTATTTTCTGTCCTGTTTTACATTAATTATGGTTTAATACCTCTGATTTTATTTTACATTGATTCCTTTGTTTTCATGCTCATTTTATGTCATGTAATTTTCTCACTGTAAAACAATTTGTGCTGCATTTCTTGTATGTAAGGTTCCACCCAAAATAAAGTTTTCACCATGAAAGGGTTTCCTCTCTTCCTTACTGTGATGTACTTCCTGTTGAAACAGGGTTTGAATTTGAAGCAACCAATGGGATAGCAGTGGGAGACGGCTCAAAACGTTTGTGATAGTTTTATTGGCTGGAGTTTTTAGCCCCGCCCACTTGTACAACATTTCCCCAGTTTCCAGGAAGGTGAAATCCCACATGTTCAACAATGAGTGTCAAAATGAGTTGACGTCTCTTTTTGTGTTTAAAATGCTGAATCAGTCTCAGACTCCACTCAGAGGCTGAACAAGCAGCACGTTCATTCTGATTAACGAGCTAACAAGACTCACACACCTGTTACTAAACCTGCTGCAAAGGAAGGAAGGCAGCTGCCCCGTGTTTCCAATCAGCAGCAGTGTGTGAATCAGACTGAACTCTAAAGCTGATGACATTTTCACACTGAAGAAAAAACACTGGCCATCGAGCCTCAAGAGGGAGGACTTTAACAGACGCCTTCATGAAGGTCAGTATGTGGACTCTTATTAAGTGATAAGCAGTGAGCAGCAGTCACTGTGTGCAGTTTATTTCAGCCTCAGCCTGGTGTTTAAGTGACACGTGACAGCTGGAGCATCAGTGTTACTGAGTGAAGTCACTGCATCTTATGACAAGGCCTTCATGTAACATTACCCACTGCAGGGCTTGATGTCATCACTCCTCAGCCCCCAGAAATATGGATTAAAAACTTCAGCAGCCACATTTGCAAACTTAAAGCATTTATAGATGAAAAGCCAAATCAATAATAATTTTTATTGATGAATAACTATAGTTGATGAGCAGACTTCCCAACCTCCAGGCTGGGAAAAACAATTACTCATATGCTGACACTATTAGCCTGATGGACTGGTGATTGCTTTGAATTTTTCTACATGTGGAATATTATCTCCATGTGTATGACAGACAGGACATACAAAGGTTGTTCCCCCTCACTGCCTTGAGCTAAGAAAAAAGAAGTCTGTGTTTTTGTGTTGTTTTTATCTGCTAGATCTGCAGAGATGAAGAGTGATTTTAATAATTCTTTTATTTGTTTTAGAACAAGTCTCCTGGGCTAGACCCCTCCACCCTCTGGTTCCCCTACACACTGATCTACCACCGTCCAGCTAGATCTACAAAGAGTAAGTGTCATTTTGATTTTCTTTAAGTCTGTGTTGTGTTTTTGGTTAGCTGCTGAGCCCACCTGTCTGTGTGATTATCTAACGTGGCCTCCGAGCCCACCTGTCTGTGTGATTATCCAACGTGGCCTCCGAGCCCACCTGTCTGTGTGATTATCCAACGTGGCCTCCGAGCCCACCTGTCTGTGTGATTATCTAACGTGGCCTCCGAGCCCACCTGTCTGTGTGATTATCTAACGTGGCCTCCGAGCCCACCTGTCTGTGTGATTATCTAACGTGGCCTCCGAGCCCACCTGTCTGTGTGATTATCCAACGTGGCCTCCGAGCCCACCTGTCTGTGTGATTATCCAACGTGGCCTCCGAGCCCACCTGTCTGTGTGATTATCCAACGTGGCCTCCGAGCCCACCTGTCTGTGTGATTATCCAACGTGGCCTCCGAGCCCACCTGTCTGTGTGATTATCCAACGTGGCCTCCGAGCCCACCTGTCTGTGTGATTATCCAACGTGGCCTCCGAGCCCACCTGTCTGTGTGATTATCCAACGTGGCCTCCGAGCCCACCTGTCTGTGTGATTATCTAACGTGGCCTCCGAGCCCACCTGTCTGTGTGATTATCTAACGTGGCCTCCGAGCCCACCTGTCTGTGTGATTATCCAACGTGGCCGCCGAGCCCACCTGTCTGTGTGATTATCCAACGTGGCCTCCGAGCCCACCTGTCTGTGTGATTATCCAACGTGGCCTCCGAGCCCACCTGTCTGTGTGATTATCCAACGTGGCCGCCGAGCCCACCTGTCTGTGTGATTATCCAACGTGGCCGCCGAGCCCACCTGTCTGTGTGATTATCCAACGTGGCCGCCGAGCCCACCTGTCTGTGTGATTATCCAACGTGGCCGCCGAGCCCACCTGTCTGTGTGATTATCCAACGTGGCCGCCGAGCCCACCTGTCTGTGTGATTATCCAACGTGGCCGCCGAGCCCACCTGTCTGTGTGATTATCCAACGTGGCCGCCGAGCCCACCTGTCTGTGTGATTATCCAACGTGGCCTCCGAGCCCACCTGTCTGTGTGATTATCCAACGTGGCCTCCGAGCCCACCTGTCTGTGTGATTATCCAACGTGGCCGCCGAGCCCACCTGTCTGTGTGATTATCCAACGTGGCCGCCGAGCCCACCTGTCTGTGTGATTATCCAACGTGGCCTCCGAGCCCACCTGTCTGTGTGATTATCCAACGTGGCCGCCGAGCCCACCTGTCTGTGTGATTATCCAACGTGGCCGCCGAGCCCACCTGTCTGTGTGATTATCCAACGTGGCCGCCGAGCCCACCTGTCTGTGTGATTATCTAACGTGGCCTCCGAGCCCACCTGTCTGTGTGATTATCCAACGTGGCCTCCGAGCCCACCTGTCTGTGTGATTATCCAACGTGGCCGCCGAGCCCACCTGTCTGTGTGATTATCCAACGTGGCCGCCGAGCCCACCTGTCTGTGTGATTATCCAACGTGGCCTCCGAGCCCACCTGTCTGTGTGATTATCCAACGTGGCCTCCGAGCCCACCTGTCTGTGTGATTATCCAACGTGGCCTCCGAGCCCACCTGTCTGTGTGATTATCTAACGTGGCCTCCGAGCCCACCTGTCTGTGTGATTATCCAACGTGGCCTCCGAGCCCACCTGTCTGTGTGATTATCCAACGTGGCCTCCGAGCCCACCTGTCTGTGTGATTATCCAACGTGGCCGCCGAGCCCACCTGTCTGTGTGATTATCTAACATGGCCTCCAGGCCTAATCATAATAACAATAGTCAAGTTCTTATAAAGTAGATGAAACTAGCTCCACCTCCAGCAGCTACAACAGTAACATGCTGCTCCAACACTGATGCTTCAGTATTAATAATCTAATGATGTCATATATATCAGTCAGAGGAACCAAACACAACTTTTACTGCAATACTTACACTACATTTTTCTCTCTCAGAACTGGTTCTTATGACGTGTTGTCTGACCACAGCAGAAATCAAATGTGTTTATCAGAGTGAATGTAAAAATAATTTGGCAATAAACATCAAAACACAACAATAAATGTCATATTTTGGTTAATATTCAACTAAGGTAGACATTGTGTCATCCATGTACTGTGTTTTTTTTTAATTAATTAATTTATTTATTTTTTTCTGAAACACAACACGGGAGCGGGATGGGACAGGACTGAAAATCCACTCCCATGTTACCCTCTACACCCTGGGGCATGGACGGTAGGCTACTGACGGTATATATATATATAATATATATATATATATAATATAATATAATATAATATATATATATATATATATATATATATATATATATATATATATATATATATATATATATATATATATATATATAGAGTTTACAGCTGCCTAAACTGACAGCTGTAAGACACGTCTCTATTGGCCAGTCTCGAATGACAGCTTGTTTATTTTCTGGAAAACAAAAAAACAAAAAACAGAACAACCTGTGACCAGAAGGTCTGAAGAGCATCATGTCAGTAACATCAGCGTGCAGCCGCTCTGCAGTCTGTCTGCTGCGACTGAGACAAGTTAGTTTACAATAAATGAAAAATAAGAACATTCAGGCTGTGTCTGTGTGTTGACGTAAAATTCCGTGTTCCTCTTTGATCATAGGAGTGTCTCTGAATGTCCATCCAACACAACTGTATGTTTTTGTGTTTTGTTGACTCATGTTGTCCTCGACCTGTCCAACACTGCAAAAAAGTTGACAATCCCCCACGAAATGATTCGTTCCCCTATCAAGATTTAGTCCATTCTGTTAGATAACATTTGGAAGCTGCAAGATTAAATAATTTTATGCCCACTCAAGTTAGTGGAGCGATATACCGGAAGTCAGCCGCTGCGCTGTGTCTTTTTTGCGGCCATAAGTCTGTAGTGCACCTGCTCATTGGCTGCATAATGCGGAATCAGTGCTAATAATCCAGGTAATTTCATACCGTGAAGTGTTTTTTCACTTCATGCACCACTGAGCAATTTTCATAGGAATGAACGGGGGCCCGCCGCCAACGCTGTGTCCAGGTAACACACTCAACTCTGCTAAACCTTCTGATTACTCCATCTTTACCTCCATCTTTGCTCAGACGAACATTGTTCAATCCTAAACAACCTCATTTTGAATAATACTGGAGATCCCAAACTTTCCAGAGATATCAGTTATTTTAGGCTGAATGATGGTGAAATGTGTCAAAATATCACATTTGATGAAAAGATAAATAACAAGTCTGATAAAGATGTAGTCCTGGGACTGAATCTTTCACTCAGTGTACTCATCATAGCGCTTCAATGAGGAGTTGGAACGATGAATGACACTGGACCTCATGCAAGAACCACTCGGACAAACAGACTTGTTCTGAAGTGGCACGTACAAGTGATTCAAAGAGGATTTGTGGCATTCACCAATTTGTTTTGCACCTAACAAAAAAGTAAGAGAGGTTCAGATAAAATTACAAAGATGTTCCTGCATGAGACCCATCGCGTGTGATACTGTCAGTCAATGGTTAATGGAGCTGCACTTTCTTCCAACAACTCAAAGCACTTTCCTACTACATGTCACATTCACACACTGGTGGCTGAGGCTAACATGCATGGTACTACTCATTTACACATTCACACAGTGATGGGAGAGCCAATGGGAACAATGTGGGGTTCAGCATCTTGCCTAAGGATACTTTGACATGCAGACTGGAGGAGCCGGGGATCGAACCGCTGACCTTCCAATTAGTGGATGACCCACAGCCACTGGCATGGTGTGGAGAAACACGACAATGAAGACTTTCGAGGTTGAAGAGAAGAAAACGCTCAGGAAACCATCGACACATGATCACAAAACAGCTGTGATTCTGAATCCACAGAGCAAGTTTACAAAGTATTAACAGTGTGCAGTTAGTAACACTGAGTATAAACACACATATTAATTAAATTATATTAAAATATTTGTTTCTTTTTCAATTTAAAAATATCAGCATATTTTCTTTTTTCCTTTCTTTAAATCTTTCCTTTTCTAATCTGAGTTAGTTTTATTAAATTAACTTATTTCCTTTTAAAAGAATGTACATTTGATACAGAAATACTGTAGTCAATTTCTCACGTGTGCTGTACCTATATATTTTCAGGCTGAGTCACTGTGATCTGTCAGAGAGAAGCTGTGGAGCTCTGTCCTCAGTCCTCAGCTCCCAGTCCTCCAGTCTGAGACACCTGGACCTGAACAATAATGACCTGTGGGATTCAGGAGTGAAGCTGCTGTCTGCTGGACTGAAGAGTCCAAACTGTACACTGGAGACTCCCAGGTCAGGTTTAATATTCTGTTGAACAGATAACTATTTAACATTTGCCAGATATACAAAGACACTCGGCATCTTCCAGCTCAGTGTTTTGTTTGTATGACCCCAAACTGTTTGGATTCAGGTTAACCGCTCTCATCACCAGCAGGCAGCTGTTTTCACCAACAAGCTCTGATAAACCCGCCATGCACTATGACCAGCAACAGACAGCAGACAGACACAGTTAGATAGGAGCAGGTGAAGAATCATGAAGAGACATTGTTCTGTTGGTGAACACCTGCCCCCCTTTTGTCCCCTTTTGTCTCATCTCAGGACTCTGTACAGGTCTCTCTGATATGTGTTCCCAATGCTGCTGGCTGCATCTTCAGAAGTGTTTTTTGTGATCTCAGACATGTCTGCTGGCTAACAGCAATGATGAATAAAGTTTTGGAGCAACACTAACTTTTAAATTCAGTATTTCCAGACACTTTGCAGCTTCATTCTGCTCTTGTTCTCTGTTGTGCGAGCTTTGGCACGTTGCTGCAGAAGAACCGTCTGCTAACACACAGACACACACAGATGAAAATAAATATCATTGTGTGTGTCTGTGTGTCCAGGCTGTCAGGCTGTCTGATCACAGAGGAAGGCTGTACCTCTCTGGCCTCAGCTCTGAGATCCAACCCCTCCCATCTGAGAGAGCTGGACCTGAGCTACAACCATCCAGGAGACTCAGGAGTGAAGCTGCTGATGGATGGACTGAAGGATCCACACTGGAGATTGGACACTCTCAGGTACGAGCAGACAACAAGAGCTCACACAGTCAGTACGTTTACATGTATTGAACTAGTTCCGGTTGACCCGAAGAGGAACCTAACAACGAATAGAGATGGCGGAGCATGAATGTAGTTTCCTCATCCGTCCAGAAGTGCATCTTCTGCTTCTTGGTCGGCATGGTGTTTGTTTGTTTGTTTTTCCAGGAGTTACTTCACTGCTGCTACGTCCTCTCCTTCTTCTTCTGGATGAAAGCCTGCGAAAGAAAAAGTGGTGCATGTGCAGAACGCAGAGTCTGACTCCAGTCGGACTAACTGGATACATGCAGCAGTAATTCGATTTTCAATCAATTGAATTCAATTTCAAATGAATTATCTAGGTGTGTTAGTTGAGCTATGGATAGTCCAATTTCAGTCAGACTAAGCTGTTTACATGCATTTAAAAGTCAGGTTTTAGTCGGACTATGCCAATAATTCGATTTTCTCAAGCTGCATGTAAACATACTGACTGTTTCTCTGTCACACTGACAAGCTGAGGACTGTTGGCTCACAGTCTGCACCTGCGGCACTGCTGATAACAGTAAAGACAGTAACTGATCTGCTGAGAGTCCTGGATGTCCCTGTCCCCACTGAGACACTTTGAAAACTCATCATGATCGCTATGAAGATGACTGATGGGGAAGCTTCTGAAGGTTCATTCTGGCTTTGTGTCTCCCTCCAGGTTGGAACATGGTGGAGAGCAGCTGAAACCAGGTCTGAGGAAGTGTAAGTGTTTGTTCACTTTGATGAAACGTGGCAGCTCATGTTTAAGTCCAGACACAGTAAAAATAAACGTGTGTAATGAGCCTATCACACCACAGAAAAATTTGTTTTTAACCACACAGCCATATTTGAATGATTGAAAAAAAATGCTATGTATATATTAGATTTCAAAAACATGAAAAAATGAGCAGTGTTCCCGTTATGGTCAAAATCGGTTCTTAACATCCAATTAAAATGAATACAATTATTATACCACGTGTATCAGCAAAGTACATGTATAGCCTAAACTGCTTCAAAGACACACACTCTAGACGAACCTATAGTTGCAACATATAATGAAAAACAAAATGAGGAAGCACATATTCATGAGTTGATTAATAAACCCAACTATATTTTAACTCTAAATATAATATGGGGCTCCTTATGGGAACCCACTTTAACTACCGTCACAAGATGGCAGTATGGCTCCATGTTAAATGAGGGATTAAAATCTTTAATTCATAATTCCCTTAATTTTTTGCCTTACGAAAATGAAAACATCATTCAACTAACAAACAAGAATTGTGCACATTTACAATGTTAAATAAAATGTAAAATGAAATGAAATGTCTGTCTGAGGGATCCCAAGTGACTTTTTACCTCCTTTTGGCCTAAGGATGGCTGAAAGAAGCGTTTGTCCAGTCTGGGGTAACGCAGGGGTTGAGTCCTAAACATTTGACCCCCGGTGGTCTCGTGGGTCTTGTTCATTGATAATACTGGTTCAAATGAAGTCCAGAGAGGCTGTTCCTCTACACAGAGGTGTTTATTCATGTTTTTTTTTTTTTAGACTGAAAGAACTCAGAGAGCTCGTGGGACATAACAAACACACCACTAATACTCTGCGATCTGAGGAGTGACGCACTATTTTTGTAGGGGGGGGGGTTATAATTAGGGAATTTTAACAAATTGCACAGACCATCTGTGAAAAAATTGCTTACCACTAGCTTTCTTCACTAATATGTTCATCTAGGTGTCTACTAACACCTATCTATTTATGCAAACCCAAATTCTTGCGGAAAATTCTGGGGAGCCAGTCAAAATCAGGGTGCTCAGAGGACCTGGGCAAAAAAATGCTTGTGAGATGTCTATCTAGGGTTTTTGTGGGGTGCTGAATTGATTCCAGCCATTATTTATCAGAAAAAATCACTCCCTGATCACATAAAAGGTATTTTATTAACATAATTCAACAGAACTGAACTCACTGGAAATGCTGTTTTATCAGTTTTCTAGTCAACCTTATTGTGGAGAAAAAACAAATTGACAGTTCCCTATGAAATATTACATGATCAACTCAAATCCTACAATAAAACAGTCAAACAGACATGAATATCCCACTTTTCAAAACTCATTACAGATCATAAAAAACAACCCTGAATTCCTTTTCTCCACCTTTGATCTTTTAACCAGCACCAATTTTAATAAACCATCCAAGATGCCAATAGACGCCCTCTGCGAGGACTTTGCAGACCACTTCAGAAGTAAAATCTGTGATATCAGATCCAGTCTTTTATCCCAACAGAATGTAATTTTTAACACACATGAACAGTTGCTTTTACCTGAGGAAACACTGGAGAGTTTTGTTCTGGTTGATGCAAGGACACTTGGTCGAGTTTCCTCCCAGGTAAACCCAACAACCTGCCTTTTAGATCTGATTCCCACATCACTTTTAAAAACATTTTATGGATTCTTTGAGGAACAGATTTTAAATATAGTAAATTACTCTTCTTCAGAAGGGGCTTCACCACTGCCTTCAAAACCAGCGGTGGTGAAGCCCCTTCTGAAGAAGAGTAATTTAGATCCCAACATTTTTAATAATTACTGACCTGTATCCAACTTACTGTTTTTAAGTAAGATTTTAGAAAAACTGGTTTTTAACCAAGTAAATGATTTTTTAAAAAGAAACAGTATTTTAGAGAAATATCAGTCTGGTTTTAGGATGAACCATAGTACCGAGACAGCCCTTTTAGAGATTTTAAATGATATCAGGTTTAATGCAGATTCACAAAAACTCACAGTCTTAGTACTACTGGATCTAAGCGCCGCCTTTGATACAGTAGATCACCACATTTTATTAAACAGACTCAGAAACCTGGTGGGCCTCTCTGGTACTGTTCTTAACTGGTTCAGCTCTTATCTCACAGATCGTTGTTTCTTTGTAAGTATGGATACATGTTCCTCCAGAACGCATGAAATCAGGTGTGGGGTGCCCCAAGGGTCAATTTTAGGTCCAATTCTTTTTAATCTATACATGCTTCCCCTTGGGGACGTCATCAGGAGGCACGGCATCAGCTTCCACAGTTACGCAGATGACACACAGCTGTACATCGCTGTGTCTCCTGATGACACAGGGCCGACTGATGCCCTTTTTAACTGCATTTTAGATATAAAGTCTTGGATGGCAGTGAATTTCCTGCAGCTCAACCAGGACAAAAGAGGTTTTAATTATTGGTCCTGAAGGCCAGAGAGAGAAACTTTTACCAAAACTACAAGATTTTAAACCTTCACAATGTGTAAAGAACCTGGGCGTCATTTTTGACTCTGAGCTTAGTTTTATTCCCCACATCAAAAATGTAACAAAGACAGGTTTTTATCATCTTAAGAATATAGCCAGAGTCCGCCCATTTCTCTCTCAGGCTAACACGGAGGTGCTGATGCATGTTTTTATCTTGTCGTTTAGATTACTGTAATCTGGTCTTCCCAAAAAGACCATCTCTAACCTGCAATTACCTCAAAACTCAGTGTTTCAGGATCAATTTCAAGGTTCTTTTATTAGTTTTTAAATGTCTTAACGGTCTTGGGCCATCTTATTTATCTGACCTGCTGTTACCATATCAACCCTTGCGGACCCTGAGGTCCTCCAGCACCGGCCTTTTAATTGTTCCAGGAGTGAGAACAAAAACCCACGGGGAGGCTACATTCAGCCATTATGGCCCTCACTTATGGAACAGCCTGCTGGAGAGCATCAGGACTGCAGAGACTGTTGATGTTTTTAAAAGGAGGCTCAAGACTCACCTTTTTAGTTTGGCTTTTAACTGATTTCTTTCACTCTTTTAATTCTTCTATTATATGTTATTTTAAAGGAACAATAAGCTAAATTCATCATTTCTAGATTGAAGGAATTAAAAAATCGCTATGTGAAGAACTAGAGGTGTAATTTCATCTGGAGTATAGCATGACCTCACACACCCTCTCTCTGTGTTGATCTCCAGCCCCTTGTTTACAAGCCAGTCCGGCTGCTCGTTCATGTACGTTCATGTGAATCGCCCGACAACAACAGGACGGTGACACTGGTGACGGAGGAGCTGCCATATCCTGATCATCCAGAGAGATTTGCGTGCTGGGCTCAGCTGCTGTGCAGAACTGGTCTGACTGGTTGCTGTTACTGGGAGGTGGAGTGGAGAGAAAGTGTTGATGTATCAGTGAGTTACAGAAGCATCAGGAGGAGAGGAGACAGTCATTCCTGCGGGTTTGGAGCGAATGATCGATCCTGGAGTCTGAGCTGCTCTGTTGTTCATGGATACACTTTATGTCACAATATGAGGAAGATACTCCTCCTCCTCCTCCTCCTCCTCCTCCTCCTCCTCCTCCTCCTCCTCCTCCTCCTCCTCCTCCTCCTCTGTCTCTAACAGAGTAGCAGTGTATGTGGACTGTCCTGCTGGCACTCTGTCCTTCTTCAAAGTCTCCTCTGACTCACTGATCCACCTCCACACCATCAACACCACCTTCACTGAGCCTCTTTACCCTGGCTTTGGGTTGTTATCATACAGTTCCTCAGTGTCTCTGTGTTCATTGTAGGACGGAGAGTCTCCTCCACATTGCTGACAAACGACTCTGCGGTCACATCAGTTTTCTCAACGTGTACTCAGTAAGATCAGCCTCCACACACAGAAACTAAATAACCCAGACGGGGATCTAGATGTTGATTTGTGGTTAATGTTTGTCTTGTTGAAATCTGTCTAGTCTGACCTCTGTCCGACACAGGCTCCGCCCTCTCCTGGAGTCTGTGGATAATACTCTCCTCCAGTCACAGGCACATATTTGCCCACTGAAATTTGCATAAACGTAGCTAGACAATCAGGACGTGCCGACCTGAATAAGTGTGGCGCTCACAGCGTATACAGGAGCCGTATGACAGCATCTGCTATCGTCTTATCTTCAGTGACGCCGCTTGCCCACTGACCGGTTTGTGCCCACCCTCTTGTGAAGCGGTTCTTGCAGGAGGTCAGGAGACAACGCCCACTGATGCGTCCCTCCTCCTCCTGATGGGACCTGTCATTGGTGCTCGAGGCCTTGGTGAAGGATCCCTTGGAGCCTCTGGAGCGCTCCTCTCTGGAGGTGTTGTCATGTAAGACCGCTTTGCTGCTTACGTTGACCTCAGATACGAGAGCGTGTGAACTACCCATCCTGTCACTGCACCCCGGCTGCTTCGTGGCGGCCGCAGTGGAGCCTCTCTCAGACCACATCCCTCCTCTGTTCCCAAGAACTTCAGGAGCTCTCTCAGGTCCAGAGTTACAGTTAGACGCTCTTTGTCCTCTGCCCCATGAGGGGAACAGGGAGGCAAAATTGCATCTGCTCTGCCCACTTCATGGGTTGACGTGTGGAATGTACGGCTCCCATCTGACGCACTGAACAGTTGTGTGTTTTGGTGACGGTGTGTCCAGTAAGGCCCCGTCCATGAAACACCTCTGAGAGTGAGTGCATCTCCACAGCCTGCAGGCAGGCAGGGACCCTCCCACTGTGGACGACGCATACTCCACTTGATGTGTGGCAGTGTTGGCGGTCCTGTTCAGCACGGTGAGTGTTGAGGACGTCTGTACAGCAGCGTCGTGGTCTACACCCTGCTCGTGCATGTGGTCTATCTCTCGGACATAACAGACTCGTTTTCATGGTCTGTACTTGCTGGAAGGACACATGTGGAGGGTGCAGGATAGCAGATGCCACATACAGCTCCTATATGTACTGTCTGCTCCGCACAAATTCAGGTCAGTGCATCCTGATTGGCTAACTACGTTTATGCAGATTTCAGTGGGTGAATGCACACTTGTGATTGGAGGGGAGTATAACTTATAGAGTCAGGTCGAGGGCTTCGTCTGTGCTAACACTCCGACTCAGGCGGTATCACGGTATACCAGGGTATGATACCAGGGTATTTAGAAATCTTTCCTTCCCTTCCCTTAAAATCTTGTTACTTGTCTATAAAGCACTAAATGGTCTCAGGCCTAAACACATCTCTGATATACTTGTACGTTATGAAGCATCCAGACCCCTCAGATCATCTGGAACAGGTTTACTCAGTGTTCCCAGGATCAAAACCAAACAAAGTGAAGCAGCCTTTAGTTTCTATGCTCCCCGCCTGTGGAACAAACTTCCAGAATATCTGAGGTTGGCTGAAACTGTCAACTCATTTAAATCAGGGCTTAAAACATTACTATTTACTGCAGCTTACCAGTGAACTAGATATGTAACTTATTGTTAGGATAATCTGTAGCTATTGTTTTTATATTTGTCTGCTGTTGCTTTTGCTTTATGTTTGCTTTTTAAATGCATTTTCTGCACTGTTTTTCTTGCTTTTAGCTTTTGTTTTTAATGATCTATTGTTCCTTTAATGTTTTATTTTAATGTATTTCTCTTGTAAAGCACATTGAATTGCCTTGTGTATGAATGGTGCTATATAAATAAAATTGCCTTGCCTTGCCTCTGCCCCCTGGATGGGCGGAGCCTCTGAGTCAGCACACCTGTGTCACCTGTGTGGATGCTTCATCCCTCCTACAGTTTGAGCTGTGTATATGAAATGCACGTTTCCTGTTGTTTCAATGCATTTACAGCAGCTGTGGTTGTTTTTGATGAATGTGATTTATTTAATCAGTGGAAACTTTTCCTTCATGCGGCGGCTCACACGGTCACTGTGTTGTAGTCAGAGTTGTGGAGGTAAATCACCTGTGTTGAATAATTAATTGTTGAAATGAGGAACTATGATGTCTAGATTAATGTTCTTTGTTATTCCTTTTCTTCTGTCATCAGACAAACAAGTCAAACTATCCTCTAATAAAAGATGAGACTGAAAACCTGCCCTCTGCTCCTTTTGTCCAAACAGACAGATATTCTGGAATCAGACTGAGGCAGAAAATCAGAATTCATTCATCTAAATAATCCTCAGAATTTACTTCCACTGGTTTTTATGAAAAATGAGGTGTTATTAGAAAATAAACCAGCGACATTTGATATGACCACCAGGGACTGAAATATCTTTCCAGTGGGTGTGGTCCTAACTGAGCGGGGGAGGGGAGACGCTAACATCTGCCTTACATGACTCTCAAAGGGAGTTGGTTTTAAGATTATTTTGTGTCATTTACACCATGACTTGCTCCGTCTGCAGTCGCATGTATGCAACACTTTTTCAGGACGCTTTGCAGGAAGTGAAGTCATGTCCAGACCAGCCCCATCACAATGTTAAAATTCTGAAGTTACAAATAAGACTGAGCTAAAATAATGAATTCATCAATTCAAATCAATCTAAATTTGAATGACCTGAAAGTGATTTGTAAAATTTGAGATTGATCTTTTAATATCTGCTTTTTCTCATGAAATGTGTGAAGCTTTAACCCTGTTAATCTCGCCGGTAGTAAACGAGCCACGGCACTAAGCTATGAATAACCATAGTCTTTTTAAAGATATTTTTTTGGGCCATTTTGCCTTTAATGGACAGGACAGGTAAGTGTGAAGGGGGGGAGAGAGAGGGGGGGAGTGACATGCAGCAAAGGGCCACAGGCTGGATTCAAGCCCAGGCCGCTGCAGCAACAGCCTTGTACATGGGGCGCCTGCTCTACCACTAAGCCACCGACGCCCCATGAATAACCATAGTCTTAAGAAGCTCTGACGTTACTGGCTCTTTACCTGTAACTGTTAGCTCACTGTTTTTATGCTTTGATGTGAGTTATCATTGTGCTGCAGCAGCCGCTCCTCCTGCCGTCTGTGCGCCGGGCTGCTGCGCCACTTTTACAAGCACACACACACACACACACACACACACACGTACGTAGTAGAGATGCCGTCGTGCAGACAGGAAGTGAAGATAACTTGAGCTGACGACAGCTACGCTTGTTACTGTGAGTGCAGTAAAAAGTCAATACTTTATCAATACAGCTGATCAGCAACATGTAAACATGTAGAGAATATTTCAGTCTGCTCTGTCCGCAGTCTGTCATCCACCGCCGCTGACATCATGTTATAAACAAACACAGAGGCTTTACAGCTAACTGTTACTAACAAGCTGAAACAACAACAGCTGTTGATGTCTGACGGTTCAGCTCAGTTTGTCTCGTGTCTTAACACCTGTGGTCATGTGACCTGTGGTCATGTGATCTGCAGGCAGTGAGTCTCCTCAGCAGCAGAGCGGACAGGAGGACTGATACTGACTGATGTCTGTGTTCTTTATTCTTTCTAAACTTCACTCAGTCTTGTGATGTCAGGATTTATTTTATTGACATTTGTTTCCAGTCAGACATTGAGTGTATATTGTGTTTTAATCTTACTGTTGCCAGGGACGGGCAGTATTTCTATTACTTGTATTTAAAATACGTATTTCAGTTACACTTGAGTATTTTGTAATTTGTATTTGATAAGGCCGATAAAAAGCGAATGTAATTTGTAACAAAATACTTTTGAGTGGAGTAATTTTGTATTTAAAATACTCAATACTTTCTCCATGGATCAAACAAACAAAAATAATAGGCTACACATTCTTATAATATTAACTGTAATAATATTTTTTACTTCTTTTTTTAATCTATATGTTTTTTTAAACTTGGGCCCTTCAGTGACCTCGTGGTCTGTTTCACTGGACTGTGCATAACATAGGAAACTGTATGTTGTTGTTGTGGTTGATGTTTGGGATGAGTCTGCTACAAATGAACTGCCTCACATGGGATCAATAAAGTTGTCTGAATCTAAATCTGAATCAGTGAATAATATTTTAGTGTAGCCTACATGTCCCTAGCTTTGTTTTCTCTTTTTCATTTGAAAAAAGTTGAAATGAATTCATATGTTATTATCACAGTGTCTGTGAATATTTTATTTGTTGATACAAAAAAGTTTATGGGCTGTTAAGGTTTAGTTACACTTAGTTAGTCCTGTGACTGTTCACCAGAGCTTTGTGTTTATCCTACAGCCCAAACCTGAATTCTCTGCTTCACCAAACTGTGAGAAAACAAACACAAATTTACAACAGCTGCATCCAAATTTGCTACTATCACGCCATTAATGGATGAATCATGGTTGTTCTTTCTGGTATAGTTACTCATGGTCTCTAATTGCAGCATGTACATTATCAGCATTTTTGGTCAAGGACTTTTTGAGTTATTCACAAAAAGCTTTGTGGACCGACCGACCGACAGAGTGACCTATAGAGCTGCGGGTCGCTGCTAAAAAGAAAAACAAAGTATTTTCTGTATCTGAAAATCCAAAATACATGTATTTAATTTTGATACATTTATTTGAGGGGCATTTTGGTCCATCTCTGACTGTTGCTGCTGTAGAAACATTTAGTTATGAAATATTCAGTTTTAATCCTGTTCTGATTTTATTCTTTTTAGAAAATAATTCCTTATAAAATGTACAGTATTAGTTCTCTGAGAATCTTTTCTAGCAAAAATTCGTTTTGTATCTGAAACATAACTAATATATTTTAACACTAAAAAAACAGAGGAGATGGTGCTGGACCCTCGGTCAGTGGGGGTTGAGGTGAGGTTGTTTGGTGTCAGTCACAACATTATGTTTTCATTCTATCAGGCAGTGATGGAGAGTGTTATCAGGTACGGGATGACGGCGTGGTTCGGCAACCTCTCTGCACAGTCCAAATCCAAGCTGCAGCGCCTGGTACAGGCTGCTATGAAGGTGATGGGGAGGACTGAAAAGCTCTCTCTCCAGTCCATCTATGAGCAGTCTGTAGTCAGGCAGGCAGGGAGGGTGTTGGCGGATCCGTCTCACACCCTTCATCCTGAGTATGAGCTCTTGCCTTCTGGCAGAAGGTTCAGACTTCCCAAATGCAAACTGAACCGTTTCAAACACTCATTCATTCCTAATTCCATCAAACTGTTAAACAGCTCTTGAAGACTGGGAAATACTGGGGACTGTGCAATAACGTGGTGTTCTGTCTGTTTTTCACATTTTGTCTAGCTGGGTTTTTGATCTTTATTTTTATTCTTTTTTTTTTTTTTCCTGTTGGTTTGTGTCTTATGAGTGTGTATGTTTGCCGTTTCCTGTGTCTTTGCTGTTTTGTGTATATTTATTGTCTGCAAGGCAGCTGGTGTATGCACTAGAGTCCACCACAAATTTCCCCTAGGGGACAATAAAGTATATTCTGTTCTATATTCCCAATCAAATTGATATTGAATCAGAAATCAAATCGAACCGGGACCTTGTGAGTGGAAAGAATCATCAGTAAGAATGTCTCATTACTTCTGCCACAGCCCGACACACATTTACAAAAACCTCCAGGCAGATAGTTTAAGTTTATTCACTTTATTATTAATCCCCCTGAGAGGAAATTCAATGTTTTCACTCTTGCTTGTCAATTACACACAGGTCTGAACGACACACACACATGCACAAAGTGGAGAGATGTCAGAGTGAGGGGGCTGCCCTTGGTGGGGCGCCCTGAGCGGTTGGGGTGTTCAGTGCCTTGCTCAGGGGCACCTCGGCAGTGCCCAGGAGGTGAACTGGCACCTCTCCAGCCACCAGTCCACGCTCCATATTTGGTCCGGACAGGGACTCGAACAGCCCGTTCAGCCTAGACGGACACATCTGCAGCAGCCGGCCCCGCCCCTTTGGCCACTGCAAGCGCCTGCTGGAGCTGCTGTCAGAGCGACCACAGCGCCCACAGGCGACCATGGGTGCGTCCCAAGTCTCTTATTTTTATAGCGCTACTGCTAGCTCCTCGCTTGAACTGGAAGTCGTTCGAGGTCGGCCATCTTCTAGGCCATCCCAAGTCTCTTATTTGTGCAGCGAGGAGCTAGCACTAGGAGCTAGCAGCAAGCTTTAAGCAGCTACGAGCTCGGATGGTCGAGAGGTTCCTAACAGGAAGTCTTTGTCAGCTTGAGGCCATGACGTATAAATACCCGCCCCCTACATCTGGCTCATTTGAACGAGATGGCGGAGAAACAGCTCAAGTGTACCTGTTACATGCATTCTTTGCAATGAAACGCTGTAATTCACACGCCTACGTGACTACAAAGAGTAACGTTGATGATATTTCGTGCAAGACTGTCATGTTGTAATTAAGTTCATTTCATTCACAACCCGCTGCGGTGTTCAGCGGACTGTCGGTGATGTGTGGCTGTTAAATGTGCAGCTGCTCATGTCCAGAACCACACACACACACACACACACACACACATTTGCCCATCATTAATTGTGAATGGAATGTTTAATAGCTTGTTGGTAATATTAATTAGCCTATTAATATTAATTAGTATTATTACTTTCATGTTGTTGTAAGCTACTGTTATTACTGTCTGTCCTGCATCTCTCTCTCTCTCTCTCTGTCTCTCTCTCTCTCTCTCTCTCTCTCTCTCTGTCTCATTGTGTCATACGGATTACTGTTAATTTATCATGTTGATCTGTTCTGTACGACATCTATTGCACGTCTGTCCGTCCTGGAAGAGGGATCCCTCCTCAGTTGCTCTTCCTGAGGTTAAAGGGTTTTTTGGGGAGTTTTTCCTGATCAGCTGTGAGGGGTTCTTACGGCTTTGATCAGCGAATATAATGTGACTTGGGATGTACGCCAAAAGCTGGCTCCGTTATGTAGCAGATCCAGCGGTGCCGCCGTCATCAGGAATGGACGTTGCTTCAGAGTAAGGCCGTCTCATGTCTCTTAAACTGACAAAGCTCGCTCATCGCTCCTAGCGCTAGCTCCTCGCATTTTTTCCTAGGTGGGAGGGGCTAAACAGCTAGCAAAGTCGGCTAGGTAAGATAACTAGCAGTAAATTAAGAGACTTGGGACGGACCCCATGAAGCTTTTGGTGGGAATGCTCAGTAAGAACCAATCACAGAGCTTCGCATCATCTAAAGTGGTCTGCAGTAGAGCCACGCCCCCTTTTTTAACAAGCGTGGCTGGAGTGCAAGGCACGTTTGAGTCCACGCATCATATTGTTAAAGTTCATAATTTGTGTTTAAAGTAAAGATGAGATGGTAAGTTACTGATACATGTCAAAAATCATATGAAAGATTTACAACTTTTTACTCACCCGGTTTCAAAACTCTCTGTCCATCAGAATGGACGGTGGATCTGAGTGTCACTGGGAAATGAAATGCAGTTTCTAATGAAACCATCAACTGACAATACATCTGATTAATGATGGTCACACAGTGTTCACCTCGGGAGCTTTTAACAGAAATACTTAAAAAATTAAGGACATTTTGAGTTGTGATGTATCCACACAACAGACGCTGTGTGTGTGTGTCCAAATCAGATTTTATTTATTCATCTATTTCCTGTCTCTAACCTATGAGTGCATTTAGAGTATAAATCCACCATTAGAGTATTTTTTTGTGTTGACCGTGTTCTGGACGGAGTTAAAGTCTTCCTGTGTAATATCTGAATGTAGATAGAAGTCTTTCAACATAAAATAAAACAGATTCGTAAACATGTGTGACATCATCATTGTTCTTTGTAAATGACTCCGTCACGGTTTGTTCACTGACCAATGAGTGTCAAGTTTATGTTCCAGTGCAGCTTCATCAGCGGCTTTTATTCTGGTATTTCCTGTCTGAACTGTAGTGTTTTATTTTGAAAGGAGCCCGGTCTCTCCTCTCTCGGTGGTAACCGGAAGTTGACGGACACAGGGCGGCACCGTCAGATGACAAACGGTGTTTAACATGGAGTAACAAGTGTGTGGATGTGGTGAAGAGTCAGGTGAGCTCCAGGTGAGGAGGTAACTCTCTGCTCTCATTGGTTCTTTAATTTGGAAACGTCGTCACTTCACTTTTATTCGATATCAGCGAACCGGAAGTGTTGACAGGAAAGTAAATAAAACGGTACTCTGGAGTTAACGGCACGCGAGCTGAACGGCTGTCAGATCGATCATTATTCACAGCTCTGTGTGTGTGTGTGTGTGTGTGTGTGTGTGTGTGAGAGAGAGAGAGAGAGATCCACTTTTACTTTTACTACTTTAAAAGACTCCGGAAGTTAACACACCGAACGTTACAAAACGTCACAGTAACTGTCACAGAGAATATCGCATTTTCACGGTATTACAGAACCATTATTATTATTATTATTATTATTATTATTATTATTATTATTAATATAAATATCTGTCAGAATTAAAACTGAAGGGTTATTTTTGCTTTAACGTTTTCTTACCATATTTTAGGGATGCATAAAAATGGATTTTTTTGTAGATATTTGATATCAGTATATCCACTTTTTTCCCACCTAACTTAAGTGATCATCATCAAGTCTCTTCTGTAGTGAATTAACATCATATTGACTATTATGGTGACGGCCCAGCAGCAGATGGAGACATGAAACACTGTTCAGTCATTGTGTTTAATAAGAATCCTGATGGTTCATATTCAAGCCTTGAACCTTGAAACCATTTTGTTGAAGGACGTTTGTGTAAAAAGTCTCTTTTGGAAAGAACTGAAAATAAAGTTTTCTGTCCAGTTGCATTTTTCATTGTAATATTGTAGATAAGCAAATGCACACAATATGATAACTGTTAATTTTAATATCACAGTAGACCTTTAAACTGGTGTACTGCTGCAACCCTAGTCCCAACACAGAGTGTGTCAGATGCAGTAGGCCAGAAATACCAGGATGTTCCACTACATCCAGTCCAATTTTGCAGTATGCTAGCCAGCATGCCTTTCTGGCTATTCTGACCCACAATCCTCTGCACAGCAGAAAGAACGTCACATCAACTAAGCTACAAACATGAACATGTGACAGCCTGTCAGCTGATTGACACCTTCAGATAATTGATGACCAGTCAAACAGTCACAATACGAATATTAATTGCCTAAATAGTAATAATAATAATTATTATTATTTAATCATTTTGGAATATTAATACAGCTTATTGACCAGTATGTTTCAATAGATCATAACTGTTAGCGACCTCGTTTGCCTCACCGTTATGGAGCGATGCAGCAGTGATTACACATAAGCTAGCTGGTGTGATTGCACAAGGATTCATAGGTAACAGTTAGTTTATCAATACTGTTGTGTATTGTGTTTTTAATGTTGATGTGTATGTCACACACAACTGTCCTTAAGGTTCACAGTATCGTCTGAATTTAACAGGAAGCCAACAATGACAAAGTGAGTCCTGTCAATGGCAAAACGGGTCCTCTCAGATGCTCTGGACGAGCCCGGGGATGACGACTCGAAGCGCTTCAAGTGGAACCCCCTTAAAGATTTATCAGTCATCCCAAAGAACCAGCTGGAGAATGCAAACACACCAACAGGTCAGTGACAGGAAGAGAAAAACATTTTAGTCAGAGCGAGGAATCGACTGTCATTTGCAAACGGTCGTAAAGTTAGATTTGGCAGAAAAAGCTCTGCTCTCAAAGAATCTGAGTTGCAGCTACTGAGAGAGCAGTCAGACAGACTTTTGATTCTTTTAATCTGAGGACCCTTGTAGACCAAAGGAATATAAAAAGTTATGGGTAATCCAGGAAGAGACACATAATTTGAGATCGCCAATAACACGCTTTTATACATCTGAAGAACTTCTATTAAAAAAATGAACTGCTTGGCAACCAGACCAGCCTCTAAAGCTGTGTCTCCACCAAACCCTTTCAGTCCAGCACCTGTGGAACCAGCAGTAAGCCTTCAGACATGGTCCCTAGACCCTCGGTGTGTTCAGACAGTCCTCTTAAATGTGGGCGGGGTTGTTGTCACTCACTGCTCCGTCCAGCACTCGCTGTATTTCCTCATCAGCGGTGACACAGATGGAAGTCTGCACCTGGTTTATCGTCCACAGAACGAGGCTGCACGCCCACATTTTCACAACAAAATAGAACAGGCTGCAGTGAGAGTCTCTCTCCATGGGATATTTAAAAATAGCAGCTTTGTGCATTTAGTCCTTCTCAGGCAAGCTCAGGGGTTTAGTGTTGCTGTAGCCCACAGGAAGTGAGGATTAGAATATATGACCTTCACATAATCCGCTCCAAATTAATCTATATTTTTAAAGTCATTACTAAAAGTGTGTGTCATATAAAAACTAAAGTGATGGTCAAAGTTGTCACAGTGAAATTTAAGGTGTGCTGATGGATTCACGTCATCAACTCATGCATTGAGTAACATTACAAGTTAACGTTCCACCTTAAAAGTTGCCGGCAGTCGGCCCAGTGAATGAAGTTATTTTTTTCTCTTTCATTTTATAGTTGTAGTTTACTGATGTATGAACAGAGGTTACATAAAACCAGAGTGAGCGTCCTCTACTGACCAATCAGACTGCAGGGTTTCTAGCTCCACCTTTTAGTACCAGATCTGTGTGCTAGGTACCCCAACAGAGGGGGGACCAAACATGGGGACGCTAAGGAACGCTTCTGTTGGGACCATCCACAACTTTCACTGTGGAGACAGAAACTATGAACTGAACCAAACTGCTCAGTGGAAATGGGGCTCAAGTGAGGCAGGCTTTTAGCCACACCGAGCTGGTAAGAGGTACGGGGCATTTAATTTAAATTTTACAGCAGTTGATGAATAGTGCCTACTCATGTGTTCCTGCAGATAACAAGATATAAACCTCATGTATAGCCTTTTTTGTGACTGAACAAATATGTTTTCATACATCTCTATAGAACGTACAGGCTGCACATGGTCAAAAACAGAAATGTTTGTAATTAAGGACGGAGCGATAGCTCAGTAAACTTTGTATTTCTGACATTAGAAATGTTCTTTAGTTGTTTTTCAGCCTTTTTTTTTTTTTTTTTTTTTTTCCTACCCATTATACGGTTCAGCCTGATCGGCTGCAGTAATAAATGTATTGTCAGTCCCTCCACAGCCTGTACTTAAACATATCTGTATCATGATGTGGTTGAAAGTTATTTCGGGCCCCACAATTCAAGTTGCATTTTAATCAGCCTAACTATCAACAGCTATCTTACACATTCATACGGTGGGTTTTTTTGGCTATTAAAAATACCAGAAAAATGACGTCCATATTGCAATGAATTGTGGGTTATTAAATCAGTGAAGTCTGCACCCCAAGCTGACTCTCTGGGAGTCTGCAGAAAGCCTGCCTGAGGCCCCTGTGGATTAGTTGAATTGTGGATTTGGAGCCGTCAGCACTCCCAGACTTCTCGGGAATGTGCCTGCAAGTCTGCGAGTCTACAAGTCTGCAAGTGCGGTGACGTCCGTACATTTGGATCCGGCCAAAATACTGTAAGTGGGGGAGTGACTTGTCGTCTCTGCACATGCAATCAACCAACACGACAAGTGTCTGCCACCTTGTGGAAAGAGCGGGTAACTGCGCAGAGTAGAGTCGTTCACATCCAAACAGATGCACACAAATAATTATATACAGCACCAACACAACTGCTTATCAAATTGAATTTATAAATAATAAAGATAAACCTTAAAAAATACCAACATGAGGCAGTTTGTGATCTTTGAACCATATCAGTGTGAGTTACACCAACAGCATCCTGATCCAAAGGAAACACTGTAAATTTTTCTTTACAGGAGAAGATTGTCTCATCTTAGCTCTAACTCATCGGTTACTATCAGATGAACATATGGAGAGATATTACTGGAGTAATCTACACTTCAAACGTATTCAGATAAAGCAGAGGAATGCATGTTGCCTGGTCCTGATTATTTTGTCTGTTCTCAATCAACTCAAACTCAGATTGAAGTGGGAAGCAGGAGCCTCACCACCCAGTATGGAAGCGTCGTCTACATGCCTCAGCTGAGCAATGTTCATGCAAACCAGATCAATTTCACTGTCGCCAACACGCCTGGTAAATGTCTCCCCTCAATTCATAAACCAAATAAATGCCATATTAACGTTTAATTATGTAAATGTTTTAGATTTAATCCACCAAATGCCTGGTGTATTTATTTTGCATTTCTTAAGAGATGTTGCATTTCTATGTTTCAGCTCAGCCTCCTGTGTGTGTGTGTGTGTGTGTGTGTGTGTGTGTGTGTGTGTGTGTTTTAACAGACAAAAACCAAATGACAAAAAAGTCACCTCACTTCTGCTCGTAAATCATAACCAGACTGAATTATTACTCTGAACCGAAATATATATGTCACACAGTTCACTCCATCTCTCAGGAGTCACAATAAAAGAACCAAGCCTTTTTTATGCACTCAGAAGAAATATTTCTCTCAAATTTTGGTCACAGATTAGCCAAAATCCACCTGACGGGTGTGGCTGATTTTAAAAAGCATTATTACTGGATGTGGTCACAGTAAAAGGACACTCTAGAAGAAGAACAAATTTTATTTGGTATAGCAACTTTTACATGAACAAAATTCAGTGCTTCACAGAAGACGACCATGAAAACACAAGCCACAGGACGCCACCCGAGAAGCTCATCTGCACGCTCATCATCCTCACCAGGGTCTTGACCTGACATCGTCGTAACCTGCTTGAGTTGGCAACTGTTTGCTGTCGATGGCGTCTGGCACTTTGGAGAAGTGTTCTCTTCACCAATGAAAGTGACTATTAAACGTCTTACTTAAAGATAAAGCTGCACATTTTACACTCAGGGTTTCCCACTCATTCTGGTGGACCGCCATGATCAAAACATCTGCTGCCACAGATAGATTTTCTATCTTTGGAGCTGGACCCTCATTAGGAGCGCTCTTGAAATGTATATGTACCGTGCGGTGATTTATAGCACCATGCTGTCGTAGCACAGAGCATACTCTTTGCACAGATGGAGCAGCAGAACGTCAGAACTTGGGGATAAGTCGGCCTGTGCTGTGTTCACGGACCTGCAAAAACGTCTGAATTTAGAGAGGGGACACAGAATGATAGAAAGGGACACACAGGCATTTAAAAAAGTGTCCTTGTGACCATGCCAAGTAGGGCTGCACAATATATTGTTTGAACATCGCCATCGCGATGTGCAATAGTCACATCGCAGGACATGAGATGTTTTCTCTTTTTTCAGAACATGTAAACTTTTGTTTTGCTTCAGAAAAGCAGCTCATTGCTCCGCTCGTTGCTCCACTTGTTGCTCCACTCGTTGCTCCACTTGTTGCTCCGCTCGTTGCTCCGCTCGTTGCTCCGCTCGTTGCTCCGCTCGTTGCTCCGCTCGCCTCTCTCTCTCTCTCTGTCCCTCCCTCTCTGACAACAGCAGCCCCTCCCCCTCTCATGCACACGCTGCAGTCACACACTGAAAATGAGCGACATGCAAGAGGGAGAAACGGTAAAGGAGGATTTATGCCTGGTTCACACTACACGACTTTTCTGCCCCTTCTGAAAGTCACTATGTCCCATTACACGATTGTGGAGTCATAAAATCGTGCCGTGACTTGGCCGACAGACATGACACGCTACACGCTGGTACTCACCAATTATCCCTGGTCGTCTTTAACGATGTGTGTGATGTCATCAGGTTATTCTTGTCCTATTTTTATGACTTTACTATTATTTGAGTCACTGTGTCTGTTCATGTGCCAGCTGACATATTACTGTAGTCACCTAAAAAGTGTCAGCACAGTCCTCCACAACTTCCTGCAAATGTTTCACAATAAAAGCCTATTTAGAAAATGGAGGGATTCTCTCAGCCGAGGTTATAAGGGGCTTTTAATTTGAAACAAATTCAGGAAGTGTTGAGTTTGCCATGCATTAACTTTACAAAGACAACAGAGCGGATAAAAAGTAAAAATATAAAGACACAGAGGGATTAATAAATAACGGAGCGTCTATAATGTAGTCTGTTTCACATGAAGCTGGGAGCCTCTGCAGCTATCGCAGTATATATTGCAAAAAAATAAAAATCACATTGTCAGTTTTTTTCCAATATCGTACAGCCCTAATGCCAAGGCACACCTGATACTGTTTAATCAGCCACACCTGTCAGGTCGATGGATGAGTGTGGAAAAACGAGAAGAGCTCACTAACACAGATTTTAACAAATTTGTGCACAGAATTTAGATTTGACAGTTGTGAGTCTGAGAGGGAGGCGTGTGTGTTTCAATGCAAACTGTATCAAATAGATAAAACCAGTAATAAATGGAAAACATAACAAATTATTTCTGTGTTTCAGTGGACGTCAGTGATGTTGGAGAAGCTTCAGCATCCTCTTCTCAGTCTGAAGGTACATTTATGATAGATTATATAATGTGTGTGTGTGTGTGTGTGTGTATGTGTGTGTGTAAGGTCACTGGCATAAAAGTTAATCCGTTTTAAATATTAAAATATTGGAATATTTTCTGAAGCCACTGCACATGGAATGTGCTGTGCAAAGCATTTTCAAGATGCAAGTAAAATTGGGTGCAACACACACACACACACACACACACACAGGGCACACACACACACACACACACACACACACACAGGGCACCGAGTGTGAAGGTAACAGAGGACAGCCATAAACTGTATGTTGGACAGAGATGAGCTTCACAGCTTCCTTGAGTTTAACCCAACAAGTCACAGAATGGAGAGTTTGTTTGTGTTGAACTCTGACAGAGTATCAATACAGTACTGAGACTGGCTGATGCATCACACACTCAAAGGTAAAATATATATTTAAGTATCACTGCCAATTCATTATCCACACTGCCTACTGATGTTTACCTGCCCAGTTTGTTTGGGTCGAGTTTTGATCCTTTTGTGACAAAACTGTTGAAAAGTTTTGATGATAAAATGTCAGTGAAATTGGTTTGATGGTTTTAGTAAAGTACCAGTGAGACGTATGAGGTTATAGAGGCAGCACTGTACACCTGTATGAATATTGTTAGGAACTCAGGTTAATCAAAAATACGGAAAAATTATATAAACGTATAAAAAATAATAAATAATTATGTTAAACGCTCAAAAAAATGTATCAGCTGATTTATACTAAGTTTATGGGAAAAAGTCTTTTTGGGCCTGATGGCATCATGTGACAGGAAATTGCAGTACCACTGTTTGGTCAATACGAAAATTGTCTTCAAAGTCTGGCGGACTTGCTTGTGGCCGGGGCTGCACAGCCTACAAAACCAAATGGCTGACAAAGAAAAACTACAAAGATGGTGACTGAGAGAGATCTTTGTACCTCATGAGCCCATGTGGTCAGACAGAACAGTAGAAACGCATGAATCTTGAACTTTGAGTATATGTGTGTGATCTATACCACATAAAGGTGCCAGGTTAGTAAAAGACTGGTTAGTTTGCATGCAGGCAGTCTGTATGAGGCATACTAACCCAGCAGCCTAACTACCAGGTGATCACAACAATAAACTCAATGAGTCACTAAGCCTGTACTGTTATTGTGCTAATATTAGCTAGGTCCAGTCACATCCATCATATCAGTCAGTCAATGAAGGGAGAGAGGAAGATTTCGTGGCATGCTGCTTTGTCAGCTGACAATTCTTCCATTGTGAAGGTTCGGCACAGTCTTTGCTACGTTCCAATTTTGCATGTCAGTGGAAAGTGGTTGCTCTTTTGTCTTTGCAGAGTCAGCAGTTTGGTGCTAACTTGGCTTTGTTGGTCCTTTGCTTGAAAAGTAATGTGGCAAGCTTTATGTTGTAGCTGCTGATGCTGGACTTGTTTACTTTGGGTAAGTGTGTTGATAAGTGGTGATTTGTGTGCAGTCTTTGTTGCGCTATCAGATGTTGCATGTAAGAACTGGTTGCTCTTTTGTCCTTACACCGTGTCTTTGAGTAGGCCACATGTTGTGATCAACTACTACTGTGGACAAACAGACTAACACTTTTTTATCTTTGTGTTCAACGCAGACCTGATTGTTCCAGTGCCAAAGAACCGACACATCTCATTCTACCAAGAACTGCTTCAATCATACCTCCATGATAAGTTCATGTGTGCACAAGAAGGGTTGATGGAAAAGACGGATGAGCAGCGTCTGGATGATATCTACACAGAGCTGTACATCACAGCTGGAGGTGATGTACACATCAACACACAGCATGAGGTCACACAGATTGAGGCAAAGAGGAAGCCAGCAGATAAAGAGAAAACAATCAAACCTAGTGATATGTTCAAACCCCCCTCTGGAAGATACAGGCCTACAAGAACAGTGCTGACCAGTGGAACTGCAGGAATTGGAAAAACATTTCTTGTGCACAAGTTTGTGTTGGACTGGACTGAAGGAAGAACCAATCAAGATGTGCATCTTGTTTTCCCCTTCACCTTCCGCCAGCTGAATTTATGGAAAAGAGAGAAGTTGTGTTTGGCAGAGCTCATTCATAAACGTATCAGGGAGACCAAAGACATCACGAGAGAAGCTCTTAATTACATCTTTACAACTCTGCAGTCATCAGGAAACACCAACTTTGACAAGAGCAGGTTCAAACTTCTCTTTGTGTTGGATGGACTGGATGAGATCCGCCTTCAACTGGACTGTTCTAATAATGAAAACCAGGAGGCGGACTTTGATGTGACAGAGTCGATCCCGGTGGATGTGCTGGTAACAAACCTCATCAAGAAGAATCTGCTTCCCTCTGCTCGCCTCTGGATAACCACACGACCTGCAGCAGCCAATCAGATCCATTCTGATTTTGTGGACATCATGACAGAGGTTAGAGGATTCACTGACCAGCAGAAGGAGGAGTACTTCAGGAAGAGATTCAGAGATGAGGAGCAGGCCAACAGAATCGTCTCCCACATCAAGAAATCACGAAGCCTCCACATCATGTGCCACATCCCAGTCTTCTGCTGGATCACTGCTACAGTTCTGAAGACCAGAGAGGAAGGAGAGCTGCCCAAGACCCTGACTGAGATGTACACAGGGTTCTAGAAGTTTCAGGTTCATCAGATCAAAAAGAAGTACGGCCAAAAAAAGTGCCTTCACTACGTTAAATCATTAGCAAAACTGGCTTTCCACCAACTGGAAAAGGGCAACCTGATCTTCTACGAGAGAGATCTCAAAGAGAGTGGCATTGATGTCAGTGGAGCCTCGGTGTGCTCAGGAGTGTTCACAGAGATCTTCAAAGAGGAACGTGGGAGGAAGAAAGATGAAGACAAGATGTTCAGCTTTGTACATCTGAGTGTTCAGGAGTTTCTGGCTGCTCTTCATGTCCACCTGACCTTCATCAACTCTGGTGTCAATCTGATGGCAGAAGAACAAACAACTTCCTGGTGGTGGCTTCCATTCAGAGAAAAGCCTGTACTAATACCATTCTACCAGAGTGCTGTGGACAAGGCCTTAAAGAATCTAAATGGACACCTGGATTTGTTCCTCCGCTTCCTCCTGGGTCTTTCACTGGAGACCAATCAGAGTGTCCTACGAGGTCTGGTGGCACAAACAGGAAGTAGCTCAGAGACCAATCAGGAAACAGTCCAGTACATCAAGAAGAAGATCAGTGAGAATCTGTCTCCAGAGCAAAGCATCAATCTGATCCACTGTCTGAACGAGCTGAAGGATCGTTCTCTAGTGGAGCAGATCCAACAGTACCTGAGTTCAGGAAGTCTCTCCACAGATAAAGTGTCCCACACTCAGTGGTCAGCTCTCGTCTTCATCTTATTGTCATCAGAGGAATATCTGGACGTGTTTGACCTGAAGAAATACTTCCCTTCAGAGGAGATGTTGCTGAGGCTGCTGCCAGTGGTCAAAGCCTCTAACAAAGCTCTGTAAGTGCACAAATAACTGCAGATACCTCAGGCTGGGTAATGTTGGAAAAGTTTTTACACAGTTTAAATATTGTTGGCAACAAGTTTTTTTTTAAAGAACCCTGTTTATTTGATTAAAGATGCCAAACTTATCACAGTCTTTACAGTTTAATGTTGTTGTAACACAAGCAGGCAGACGAGAATATTCTCTACATAAAATGACTAAATCTTAGCTTAGTATCAAATAAGGTAAAGTATTTGATCAGAGTCACATTACTGAGCAATCAGTATCTGACTTTGGTATTTTGGTAGTTTTGTAAATTTGATTTGATGCATTCGTCACATTTTGCTTGGTGCCAATAAGTGCTGTGTCCGATATCCGAACCTGTACAAACTGTTAAACATCAGCAGATGTCCTCAATCAAACAGGTTCCTAGTTGACTGATTTCTGTAGGGTATGGAGTTACTAAAAGAATTGTCGATGATTTGTCTGAAAAATCCATCACTGCTTTTCGTAGTATTATCAGTGTTATTGCTCCAAATGCAGATCATAATGCTGTTGAGTATTCCTTACAGATGACCAAAGCATAGTTGAGTATGATTATTACACCACAGCGATCATTACTTTTAAAGAAATTACGATTTACTGTTAGTGTTCACTGAAATCAAAATATATTGGCTGAACATTTGATTAAAACAACACCCTAAAACCAGAGTATTCAACTCGTCAAGCAAGAGACGGCAGTTCTACAAATGTGATACCTTTTGATTTGAAATGTGAAGGAACAGTGTCAACATTTTTCTTTATTCCTCCTCATTTTTCAGACTGAGTTGCTGTAACCTCTCAATGGCGAGTTGTATGGCTCTGTCCTCAGTTTGCCTGTTCTCCAGTGTGAAAGTGGTGGACCTGAGTTACAACAACCTGCAGGATTCAGGGGTGAAGCTGCTCTTTGATGGACTTAAGAGTTCAGACTGTACACTCAAGACTCTCAGGTCAGATTCAGCTTTTCGTTGGAAAGACCATTTACTTGTTGCTTTACATACACATACATGTCATTGTGGATACTCAAAAGTCTTTGGGATTGTAGCTAACAGTGACCAAAGCCCAAGGTGCAATGTATAACAAAAACTGGCCGACACTAAGGTGCAAAATAAAACAAAAAACTAGCCGACACTGAGGTGCAAAATGAAACAAAAAACTAACCAACACTAAGGTGCAAAATAAAACAAAAAACTAACCAACACTAAGGTGCAAAATAAAATAAAAAACTAGCCAAAAGTAAGGTGCAAAATATAACGAAAAACTAGCCAACACTAAGGTGCAAAATATAACGAAAAACTAGCCAACACTAAGGTGCAAAATATAACAAAAAACTAGCCAACAGTAAGGTGCAAAATATAACAAAAAACTAGCCAACAGTAAGGTGCAAAATATAATGAAAAACTAGCCAATAGTAAGGTGCAAAATATAACAAAAAACTAGCTAACAGTAAGGTGCAAAATATAATGAAAAACTAGCCAATAGTAAGGTGCAAAATATAACAAAAAACTAGCCAATACTAAGGTGCAAAATATAACAAAAAACTAGCCAATAGTAAGGTGCAAAATATAACAAAAAACTAGCCAACAGTAAGGTGCAATGTATAACAAAAACTAGCCGACACTAAGGTGGAAAATGAAACAAAAAACTAACCAACACTAAGGTGCAAAATAAAATAAAAAACTAGCCAACGCTAAGGTGCAAAATAAAACAAAAAACTAGCCAACGCTAAGGTGCAAAATAAAACAAAAAACTAACCAACACTAAGGTGCAAAATAAAATAAAAAACTAGCCAACGCTAAGGTGCAAAATAAAACAAAAAACTAACCAACACTAAGGTGCAAAATATAACAAAAAACTAACCAACACTAAGGTGCAAAATAAAATAAAAAAAACTAACCAATACTAAGTGCAAAATAAAACAAAAAAACTAACCAACACTAAGGTGCAAAATGAAACAAAAAACTAGCCAACACTAAGGTGCAAAATATAACAAAAAAACTAACCAACACTAAGGTGCAAAATAAAACAAAAAAAACTAGCCAACACTAAGGTGCAAAATAAAACAAAAAACTAACCAACAGTAAGGTGCAAAATAAAATAAAAAACTAGCCATCAGTAAGGTGCAAAATGAAACAAAAACTAGCCAACAGTAAGGTGCAAAATGAAACAAAAAACTAGCCATCAGTATGGTGCAAAATATAACAAAAAACTAGCCAACAGTAAGGTGCAAAATATAACAAAAACTAGCCATCAGTAAGGTGCAAAATGAAACAAAAACTAGCCATCAGTAAGGTGCAACATGAAACAAAAACTAGCCATCAGTAAGGTGCAAAATATAACAAAAAAATAGCCAACAGTAAGGTGCAAAATATAACAAAAAACTAACCAACAGTAAGGTGCAAAATATAACAAAAACTAGCCATCAGTAAGGTGCAAAATATAACAAAAAACTAGCCAACAGTAAGGTGCAAAATATAACAAAAAACTAACCAACAGTAAGGTGCAAAATGAAACAAAAACTAGCCATCAGTAAGGTGCAAAATGAAACAAAAACTAGCCATCAGTAAGGTGCAAAATATAACAAAAAAATAGCCAACAGTAAGGTGCAAAATGAAACAAAAACTAGCCAACAGTAAGGTGCAAAATATAACAAAAAACTAGCCAACAATAAGGTGCAAAGTATAACAAAAAACTAGCCAATAGTAAGGTGCAAAATATAACAAACTGCTGACTACATTCGACCCTCCTTCACACAGTGATTATCAGTATCAGTCCTAAGAGAAAGGAATCAAATGAATTTTGCAAAGTCTTTACAGATTCATCATCATGAAAAAGCACCACATAAAAAAACAGACAATTCAAAAAGAAGCCAGTGCAGAGTGTGTTTCTCAGGTTTCACTGGTTGTCCTCAGCTCATGACATAAGGTGATACATTTTTCTGCAGTCACCTCCCCAACAGACGAGGGAGTTTCACTGTTGTGTTTTGAACTTTGGGGTGTGTTTTCATAATACTGGGAAAACAAATTTCCCCATGGAACAATAAAGGCTATCTTTTCTATTCTAAAATGATAATTTCTCAGAGCTTTGTATTTGGGGCATAAGGTGAGGAAATGTAGCTCTACCTGGTAACTGTTACACTGAGAGCAGAGTCTCTCTGGTGGCCAGCTCTGCCTGTACCAAACCTTCTCTGTAGCTTGGTATAATATTGTTTAGTGTAAAACCAGTGGTTAAGCCCTTGACCATTTCAACTGTGGTCTGAATGCACACAGAGTAACCTGGCATCTAAACCAGCGCACTGCGGCAAGCAGCAGCAGGAAGTGACATTAAATAAAGGTTTAGCAAGTCGTAATTGGTGGAAAGAAACTGAGTTTGGAAAGGCCACCTTGGACACCTGCTTTAATAGTTTTATCTTAGAAATTAGTTTGAATCATGAACACCACAAATCAGATCAGATTCATTAAATTAGAGGGGGTAACTTCACAAATGATATTTTCTACATTCATTATATGAATCATCTTGTTTGTCGTAATGGCTGTCTCCCCTTCAGGCTGAGTGGCTGTAATCTGTCAGAGAGAAGCTGTGAAGCCTTGTCCTCAGTTCTCAGATGTCGGTCCTCTACTCTGACAGTGCTGGACCTGAGTAACAACAACCTGCAGGATTCAGGAGTGAAGCTGCTCTCTGCTGGACTACAGAGTCCACACTGTACACTGGAGACTCTCAGGTCAGATCTCACTCTGATGCTTTTGTGTGCACTGTACTGCGCCTCAAACATTACATATCTTGTGATCTAGTTTTGCATCGCATGCCTATTGCTGAAACAGAACCTTAAATATTATACATAACTATTACTGTGGTTTCAGCCGTGTGCTTAATCTTGGCCATGTTCAGACTATCATGTGTTCGCCCTTTGAATCATTACAAATATTCAACAAATGTACTTAATACACTAAAGAAAAATATTTTCTTCTTACGTACATTTTAGGTTGAGTCAGACGAGGCTTACAGAAAAATGCTGTCAGGAGTTCTCATCAGTTCTCACCTTCCAGTCCTGTATTCACAAAGAGCTGGACCTGAGTGACAACAACCTGCAGGATTCAGGAGTGATGATGCTCTCTACTGGTCTGGAGAGTCCACACTGTACACTGGAGACTCTCAGGTCAGAATTCAGCTTCTGTTTAACACATAATCTTTTAAACGTTGCTTGACGTGAAGTAATTGTCTATGCTAAAACACGCCAGACATCTGGAGGATTTAACAGTGTAGATTACCCTGTAGTTCTACTGGGGGATTTTAGCGCTCACATTGGCAAAGGAATTGGGAGGAACAGCCTGCTTGATCTGAAACTGAGCGATGCTTTATCAGACTTTTGTGCTAGTCATCGATCGGCCATTACAATCACCATGTTTGAGCATAGGGTGGTTTGTAAGTGTACTTGGTACCAGAACACTCTAGGTCGATGATCCACACTGTGGTCCTATCATCAGACCTGGGACTGTATGTCTCTGACACTCGGGTGAAGAGAGGAGCAGGGTTATCAGCTGATCACCACCTGGTGGTGAGTTGGATCAGATGGCGGGGGAGGTTGCCAGGCAGAGCTGGTAAACCCAGATGTGTAGAGACAGTGAAATGGGAACATCTGGCTGAGGCATCTGTCCACTAGGTCTTCAACTCCCACCTCCAGAAGAGTTTCTTATGTATCCTTGGGGAGTTTGGGGACATGAAATCCAAGTGGGCCATGTTCAGGACCACCTCTCTTGAGGCAGCTGTGAGAAGTTGTTGTTGATAGGTTGTTCTCACAGCAACCTAAGAAACTGCAGGTGGACATCAGCAGGGAAGGAGACAATCAAGCTGAAGAAGGATCAATCTGGAAATCCATCGGTAAATAAAATAATTTTTTTCTTCCTTTACCTCTGGAGGCACTGTCCGGTAGTTTTTTGACTAACGGAGGTGCAGAGACCTCGGGGATCGCTCACCCCCTTCACTTCCGGCGGTGCCCCCAGTGTTACACTCCTACCTCCAACTCGAACCAAACGGCGGTAAAAATGTTGCCACTAATGCCCTTTTGTTTTGCTGTCGTGAGGAGTGGAATGTGTGCTGGTGGATGTACAACGCTTGTAAGTTGTGCTGTTGTCCATGTTTTTCACGTTGACGAGACGGCATTTTGGGTGGAGTGGTCGCCATGGACACAGAGCTTGCTGTTTCTGTAGGTTCACATTTCCTGGGGACACCTGCACGTCTCGGCCCCGCCCCCTCCATTGTGATTGGCTAAAATGCAGCATCGTTCAACCTCAAAGCCCCGCCAAAGCAATTACCCAGGTGTGGGAGGAGTTTGGGAGGCCAAGGAAAAGGACTTTCAGTTGGCCTTAAGAAAGTTCTGGAAAACCATTAAATGACTCAGTAGGGGAAAGCAGGGCTTGTCTCAGGCTGTGTTCAGTACGGGAGGAGAACTGCTGACCCGGACAGGGGATACTGTCGAGCAGTGGTAAGAGCACTTTGAGGAACTCCTGAGCCCAAACAGCAAGTCCTCTGTGGAGGAGGCAGATCTTGAAGCCTTGGGTGGAGCCTCATCCATATGCCATATCTCTGAGGTAGTCCAAAAGCTCCTCATCAGCAAGATGCCAGGTGTGGATGAGATCTGTCCTGAGATGCTGAAGGTTCTGGACATTGTTTGCCGATCTTGGTTGACACGCTTTCTCAGTGTGGTGTGGGGGTCCTGGACAGTGCCTGTAGAGTGGCAGACTAGGGTGGTGGTTCCCATTTTTTTTTAAAAAAGGGGGCCAGAAAATGTGCTTCAATTAACAGGCCTCAGCCTCCTTGGGAAAATGTATTCCAGGGTGCTGAGAAAGAGGCTCCAACAATCAATCAATCAATCTTTATTTCAGACTCAGTTCGGTCCATAAAAAACACACAACTACAAGAAACAGTAACAACAATCAGACACCAGGATAAAAAAAAACACACACACACACACACACACACACGAAAAAAACAAACAAACAAACATTAGAACCATATCTAAAAGACATAAAAACACTCTCTCCAGTGCCTCCAAAAACTAGAAGAATAACAGGTACTGCTCTTTTTAGGCATGACTAGAGCCATAACAATTCATTTGTGGAGTGCTTCAGCCGTGCCATAAAAGTAAACATCAAATTCCTAAGAACAACATCCAATGTGGGAACATTGCTGTGTACAAGTAACTGACTGGCACTCGTCCATCTAGGGAGCTTCAACAGAATTCGCAGTGCATCATTATATGCCACCCGAAGTTTGTTCAATTTAGCCTTACTGTAACTGCACCACAAGTGGGCAGTATACAGTGGAGTACAATAGGCTTTAAACAAAGCAATTTGTTTGTATAAAATTTACGTGCCAACATATTTGCTTGTGCATACAACTTACAGTACTGTCGCTGTATATCATCATCATCATCATCATCATCATCACACAGGTCATCCCTGATGATGTGACCAAGATATTTCACCTTGTCCACAAGAGTCAGTGGATTCTCTGCCAAGAGGAAAGAGGAGAATGTTCTCTTCATGTCTGCCTTAGGCCCTGTGTCCACATAGCGCCTTTTTCTGAGCGCCAGAAGAAGGCCAGTGTCTTTTTTCAATTGTTCCCAATGAGGAGAGAGCGTCTGCGGCCGCCTAGGGAAAAGGCGCTGCGCCCAGCGTCTTTTTTCCGGCCGCTCCTCCTTTTTTGTGTGGCCGCTCCGAGCGTTTTGAGTTGAAAATCTCTGAACTTTTCAGAGAGGCACTGGTGTCGTCACCGGCGCTTTTTCCAGGCAACCAATCATATCGTGGAACTCGTCACCCTGGTAACCAGAAAAAAAGGAGGAAACGCTGGTGCTGGCCGTGTCCATCTGTCCGGAGTTGTATGACATGTAACACAGACATTACCATAAGAGAGACAATAGCTATATATGTGTATATATATATATATATATATATATATATATATATATATATATATATATATATACACATACATACGTATGTGTATATATATATATATATATAATAGTAGCTTAGTTAAATTAATTATTTTTCCAGCAATATATAAATTGAGAGATTTTACAGCAACACACATTTAATCAATTCTAACCCATACAGTGGTGGCAAAGTTACTAAGTACATTAACACAAATCCTACTAATAAAACATGATGATGACTTCACCAGCTGTAGCATTAAAAGATTAACACAGTATATGTATCACTATAAACCAGTTATGTAATACATAAAACATGAGTCTGAACATGATTCTGATACTGGCCATTCTGCAATAATACTTTTACTTTTGCTAATGTATATTTTAATGCTAATACTTTTGCACTTTTACTTTAATAAGATTATGACTACATGGGAGTGTTTTAAACTTTGGTATTACTACCTGTAGGTGGTGGTATTTGTCAGAGTTCAAAGTTCTTACCCCACAGCTGAGTAGGAGGTGGACTCACCGTAGGCAGATGCGCAGACACTCTGCAGGACTGATGCTCTCCCTGAAAGTTGTGTGTGCTCTGGAGATGGTGCTTCCAATCTTCTGGAGGAGTAGCTCAAATTGCTCCTTGGTTAACCTAAAATAGGCCTGGAACCGGTCTCCATCTAACCGCAGCTCTTGGACGAGGCGATGGTATTCACCGTATTGATGCCTCCGACGGTTAGTGTCATGCACCCACATCCTCCTTGCTCTACATGTACGTCTGTCAGATTGAGCAGTGACAGCAGGGACATCACTGTTAAGCTCATACAAACATAATATGAGCGCAAACATCTTCCGGTTGGTGCTCATCGTGAAAGAAATGTCAAACTATAGCCTAGATAAAAAACAAAGAGGTGATGCTGCAAAACTGCGCAGCTACAGGAATTGTCAAGATATTTTTGTCATAGAAACGAAAACCCTCGTGAGCGTTTTTTTTGGGGTGCATAGACGCTTCATCCCAGCGCTCCGCAGCGCCCTTCCAGCGCCTTTCTGCCAGAAAAAGGCGCTATGTGGACACAGGCCCTTAGTCTTTATAATCATAACTACACTCTTTTCAGAGTTAAATTTGATATCAAACTGCTTTCCGTAGTCTGTGCAGACTCTAAGAAGTTACTGCAGATCAGCAGAATATGGAGACATGATGACCAAATCATCAGCGTACAGTAGGTGATTAATCAGCTTTTCTCCCACCATACAGCCAGTCCTACACTCTTTAAAGGATAACTTTGGTATTTTTCAACCTGGGCTCTATTTCCCCATGTGTATGTGTGCGTATGATTCATAGGTACAACTCGTTCTAAAATTGGTTCAGTATTGAGGGAGGCGGATGCAGCTGGAGCCGCGAAACGAGCTAAAACAGTAACAGGGGCAAATGCGTCCCGTATAAGTTTGCGCATTAAAAGTGCTTTTTTTGCCACTGACGGGTTCAGATCGCCAGTGCTATCTCTGTAAATAGCATACTAGCCTTTCCCTTACCTCTGGGCTGTGTGATGTCACGAGCTTTGCTCCACTGTGTCTGTAGCTCTCTCTACTCGTGGGACAGCCGTTTTCTTGAGGAAGAGGTGTTTCGGGATTGGATGTCTTCTCTTCTTCGGCTGGCAGTAGTCATCTTGGGAGAAGTGAGCACTGCAGACCCGATGGTCTGCAAGGCGCAGTGTCTGGACAGGAGTGTTAGCATCCATTTGTAGCACAACTAGCCACAACTTCAGCATTTCGCCGTCCGACAAAGGCAGCCTATGAAAGCTGTACGGGGTGTTGCGCAACATCCTGTTATTGCGTTCGGGAAAAAGGCCCGTTTATTTGAGCACTCCAAAAACTCCGGTAACACTCCAGGGGGTAGCACGTAAAAGACTCCGTCCTCTGACTCTGACTCTTCTAGCGTAACACACACACTTCATACACACATACTCACTTACAGTACCGAGCGGGGACACCCTCCCCCTCTCTGCTCCAACACTGACTGACAGCTGACTCCACTCATTCACACTCACCACTGCCCCAGGGCCGCTACAATATGCTATCTACAGAGACAGCACTGGCGATCTGAACCGATCAGTGGCAAAAAAAAAAGCACTTTATACGGGATGCATTTGCCCCCATTACCGTTTTAGCTCGTTTCGCGGCTCCCAGCTGAACCAATTTTAGAACGAGTTATACCCATGAATCATACGCACACATACACATGGGGAAATAGAGCCCAGGTTGAAAAATACCGAAGTTGTCCTTTAAGCCTTTAGAGAGCTCATCCATATACAAACTAAACAACATACTGTAGGTGACAGAATTCCACCCCGTCAAACCCCATTTGTCACTGAAAAGGGTTCAGATATAGTGTTACCCCTCTCTCTCATAATTTTGCAAACAGTTTCCCATGATTAATGCTATCCTTAGAGGAATCTAGGAAGCACAAAAACATGGTAGAGTTTTGTTTTCTATATCTACTGACAGCCTCTTTCAAATCATAGATACACATGTCAATGCCATGTTTATTTTTAAATCCGAACTGCTCATCAGTGGTGGTTATATGTTCCTGTAGCCTATCTAGCAGGATTCTCTCAAGCACTTTTGACAAGACACTGGCCAGAGCAATGGGTCTGTAATTCTCAATACAGGATATCTTCCCTGTTTTATCTTTAATTACTGGCACCAGCAAAACAGACAACATAGAGTCAGGTAGTGTGCCATGCATCAACATTCCAGAGAAACACAGAGAAAGTAGAACAGAAACCCTGTAGCTCTGCTGTAATCTGATCAAGGCCACAAGATTGATTTAACGCCAGTTTCCCAATAGCATAACTGACTTCATCAGGCCTAATAACCACATTTTCAGGGGAAACATCACCAACACAAAAAACATCACTTTTAACACAGTTAAAAAGGTCACTGTAGTGTCTTCTCCATAATTCAGCAATATTTACATTCCCAGTTACCCCTTCAATACTAGAGGGCAAAGGTATTTTACTGTCATTCATGATCTTAACTTCTTTCCAAAAGTCCTTAACTTCATTTTGCTGCAGTTTTCTGGCCACAGAATTAGTTCTCAAAGGCTGTTCGTTCCTCTTAATAAATCTCACTGCATACTTGAACCGAGTGACAGCCTGCTTCTTAGTTTCACACTCAGGTCCATGCCTTGGTTTGCCTGAGATAACCCAGTTTTTAAAGGCTTCTCTAGCCTGCTGATGTAGTGCATCTACATACTCGTTCCAACCTGGCCTAAAGTGATGCCATTTAGCCCTTCTCTGCCTGAATGGTTTACTAGCCTTATTCAGACAACTCACAATAAAGTCATGCATTACACATAGTACCACATTATGTTTAGAGTTTGCACAATTAATATTACCACACAATATAGCAATATATGGAATGTCAATATTCCCTAGGCTCTTCTCAGTCAAGTCATAATAATACCATAGCTCATCATCAGAGAGTCTAGCCCACTCCAATTTCTCACCATGATTTTGGTTATCATTAGCAGTCAGCACAGGTAGACTTTCTATATTCAGTATAATGGAGACAGGCATATGGTCTGTTGTTGCCAGCCCATGCAATATCTCAATCTTCTTCACACCTTCATGAGCATCAGCTGTACATATACAGTGATCTAGCCAAGATGTTTTATTCCAAGCATCACTAACATATGTATAGCTATCTGCTGGCAACAGAGCCTTACTAGACAAAATGAGCTTGTTAACATGACAAAACTCAGTCAGGTATTGGCCAAACAAAGATTTCACATCAGAAATGTCTGCATTCATGTCACCCATTACATTAATACAAGTATATTCATTTTCCTCAATAAAAGCAAGCCTTTGAAGGTATAGATCTCCATTACTGGGACATTCATATGGTGTGTAAACATTTAAAATGATGAACACATTATTGTTATAAGCAACTTTTATAGCTATACACCAGTCTACGCCCATTCTAATCACACTGATCAGAGGGTCATATTTTTTATGTCACATTATAGCCACACCTCCAGGTATCCTGCCATGCACAATACCCAAACTCAAATCTGTTGTAGACCCCTGCCCCATGGAAGTTACTGTTAACAGAACTGAGCTTGTCCAAATCTTGTTTGGAGAGAAAAGTTTCTTGTATACAGAGGATGTCCGTGTCCTCGAGGAGTTTGTCAATAACAAAACGCCGCGCCTTATCCCTCAGATTTTCGATTGGTGAAACAATTCAGAGGGAGCAAAGCCGATTCTGTTCTGGTCGTGGGACAATGGACCAGCACTTCACCCTTGCAAAGCTGCTGGAGGGGCACTGTGGGAGTGTCCCCATCCAATCTACATGCACTTTGTTGATTTGGAGGAGGCTTGTGATCATGTCCCCCAGAAGTCCTGTGGGGGGCACTGAATCTGTTGCTATGCGCTATCTGGTCCTTTTATAACCAAAAAGAGAGCAGACAACTTGACAAAAGTCAAACATGTTTTCAGAGGGTGTTGGCTTTCGCTAGGGCTGTCCCCTGTCACCGATTTTGTTTGTGGTATTTGTGGACAGGATCTCAAGATGCAGCCGTGGGGAGAGAGGGGTCCAGTCTGGGGACTTCAGACTTGCGTCTCTGCTCTTTGCTGATGATGTGGTTCTAATGGCTTCATCACAACGTGACCTCAAGCATGCGCTGGGGTGGTTTGCAGCCGAGTGTGAAGCTGTTCAGGATGAGAGTACCTCCAAGTTTGAGGTCATGGTTCTCTGTTGGAGGATGGTGGGTTGTTCCCATGGGTGTGGGAGTAACTGCCCCAAGTAAAAGAATTCAGGTATCTGGGGGTCTTGTTCATGTGAGGGCAAATAGAGTGCAAGATGGACGGGCAGTTTGGTGCAGCCTCAGCAGTGATGTTGGCCTTGTGCTGGTCCATCGTAGTAATTTATCAGGCCAGCTACGCTTCGACCCTCACCAGTAGTCATAAGCTTTGAGTAGGAACCAAACACAACAGATCATGGATACATGATGAAATGAATTTCCTCATTTGGCTGGGCTCAGCCTTAGAGATGGGATGAGGAGCTTAGACATCCAAAGGAAGTCTGGATTAGAGCTGCTGCTCCTTTGTGTTGGAAGTGGCCAGTTGAAGTGTTTCAACATCTGATCAGGATGCCTTCTGGATGCCTCCTGTAATAGGTTTTTAAAGCACGTCCAACTGGCAAAAGGCCCCTGGTGGGACCAGAAACACACTGGAAGGATTATATATGTCATCTGGCTTGGAAACATTTGGGATCCCCCTGGGAGGAGGATCTGAAAAGCGTTACTGGGAATAGATGAACATAAATAAAATGACTGTGTCTGTCTGTCTCTCTCTCTCTCTCTAGGCTGTCAGGCTGTCTGATCACAGAGGAAGGCTGTACCTCTCTGGCCTCAGCTCTGAGATCCAACCCCTCCCATCTGAGAGAGCTGGACCTGAGCTACAATCATCCAGGAGACTCAGGAGTGAAGCTGCTGATGGATGGACTGAAGGATCCACACTGGAGACTGGACACTCTCAGGTACAAGCAGACAATGAGAGCTAAATACTTTGAGGCCGTCTCTTTTATGTTGAGGTTCAAGTTCATTTTTAAGTACTGGTGCAGTGCCCGTCATAACTATATATTTTGTGCGTGAAGATGTGTAGAAGAAAAGCTTGTCTGTCCCTACCACATAGGACGGTCATTACTTCTATGAACTTCCACTCCGTGTTGTGTGACCAGTGCTCTCCCACTGTATGTCCCACATATGTGTCACATATCTATTTTACACTGTCACAGTCATTCGGCTTATTTGTTGCAATGTTCACAATGAGCCAGGCCCACTAATTCAGCGTAGTTTAACCTACTTTGAAATCCCAACACCCGAAAACCTGTCAGCTGTCAGGGGGGCGTGGCCACCGCAGGCATCGTCCAGTGACTTGCATTTTTTGCTTCTTTAATTTGTGTGTTTCACATTTCTCGTTCAAACAACTTCAAAGTCAGAAACGGCACACCCACGTGCCCTGAGGAAGGTATGTACCAAATATTAGGTCAGTCCACTGAACGGTTTAAGAGATATGCGACTGAATGACACACAGACAGACAGAGACATCGTGCATTATATAGACATACACATTTTTAGAAAAAAAAAAAGCCTTTTTGCATCAACATCCATATTTGAAGCATCGCCTGGATATAAACTGTAGCTGCACCTTGACTGGTTCGTGGAGGAATACAACCATGAGGCTGTAATTCCAGTTTTATAAATGTGGCTGTTTTGTCTCAATGGTCCATCTGAGTGAAGGTTTCAAGAGATGACTGATGAGGAAGCTTCTGAAGGTTCATTCTGACTTTGTGTCTTCATCCAGGTTGGAACATGGTGGAGAGCAGAGGCTGAAACCTGGTCTGAGGAAGTGTAAGTGTGTGTTGACTTTGGTGAAACATGGCAGCTCATGTTTAAGACACAGATTGATTGATGAAAATAAGAGCACATGTTAATCTGCTAGGTGGAGTTTTGATCTAATTAACAGTCAGTCTGATAATAAAGCAACAATAAACCTGTCAGGTGTGTGAGATGATGAACTGCTGCTGCTTTGTGTCTTGTTCTCTCCATCAGATGCCTGTGAACTCACAGTGGACATGAACACAGTAAACACACACCTCAAACTGTCTGACAACAACAGGACGGTGACAGCAGTGAGAACGAGGCAGCCATATCCTGATCATCTGGACAGATTTGACTACTGGCCTCAGCTGCTGTGCACAGATGGTCTGACTGGTCGCTGTTACTGGGAGGTGGAGTGGAGAGGAAGAGTTTATGTATCAGTGAGTTACAGAGGAATCAGGAGGAAAGGAGACAGTCACGACTGCTGGTTTGTAGGGCATGATCAGTCCTGGAGTCTGTGGTGCTGTGAGGATGAAGGTTATTTTGTCTGTAGCAATAAGAGAAGACTAACCCTCCCTTCCTCCCCCTCCTCCTCTTCCTCCTCTGTCTCTAACAGAGTAGCAGTGTATGTGGACTGTCCTGCTGGCACTCTGTCCTTCTACAGAGTCTCCTCTGACTCACTGATCCACCTCCACACCTTCAACACCACCTTCACTGAGCCTCTTTACCCTGGCTTTGGGTTGTTATCATACAGTTCCTCAGTGTCTCTGTGTTCACTGCCTAACCTTTATGCCCAGGCCAGAAATCTTGATTTCATCTTTGAACAAATCAACACAGTCGTGAATCTGCGCTTTCACGAAACAGTTGGTAGCACAGCTTTCACATCAAAATGGAAGTGTGCCATTATCTAATGTGTTGCATTTTTAAGACCATACGAAGGTCCCAGGTCATGCCAGGTCATGCTAACGGTAGCTAACGAGGCTCCATTGACTTGCATGTTAAGTAGCTAGCAGGCTAGCGAGGTAGCTGGCTTTGTTGGTGTATTTTGCGGTCTATGGTTTAATTTAAAAAGTAATAAATCTGAAGTACGTCACACATGAACTCTTTAAACACTAACCTGTTCAGAGTTTAACGTTATGTTATTGCCAACACAGCAGACTTTTTTTTTTTTTTACATGTGTGCAGAGCAGACTGCTGCAGTATAGGAAAAATACACAGGACTAGTATGAATGATGCAGTTCATTTAGAAGTGTCAGAGCACTGAGCTGTTGTCCATGTGCTTATTATGTTAATCCCTGTGTTGTTTCTTGCACTCTCTGTAAAGAAAATAATGTGCTATACAAATAAATTTGCTTTGCATTGCATTACCTTGCCTTTGTCTGACCACAAACATATGTTGGATGTTTTGGTACAAACAAGTTACAGTGTTACAGTGACGTTGAGAAATGGGTCTGTATTTGTTACTCTTATTTACAGCAGTTACAGAACGTATGGCCAAACAATATTTTTCCATGCTTGAAATTACTTAAACTAAAACACTAATTTAGATGGAGTGTGATGAACATCTTGAGTATCAGTATCTAAGAGAAGTGGAGCTGAGGCTTTGTCAAATCCACCTCTGAGGTGGGATCCAAATAATCCTGAAATTTGGTATCAAATTGATCCAGATCTCTACCTTAAAGGGAAATTCCAGTTTATTTCAACCTGTCTCCTGTCGTCCTAAATTTGTTTCAAGTGACTAGTGACATAGAAATAATAGTTAGCATGTTAGCCGTTAGCCTAGATACAGCCGGGGCGCATAGTAGCGTCAGACCTGTTAAAACGTAAGTGAACGGGCAATCTTCAAGTGCAAAGTTAGTCCACTAAACAAGCTTTTTTCCACAAAAACATGTCATGTATTATTCTCACTGAAAAAAGTTGAACACAAAGCTTTTGTCACCACACAACTGTTTTTATTGATCAAAAGAGTCTAAGTAAAGTAGTGGTTGACTATGGCTTCTCTCATTGATCGTCCATTTGGTCCATCTGGATGCAGTCCTGGCAGTGGTGGGTCAGGCACATCTTGGGGCTGTGAATGATCACCTCTTTAATATGTTAAAAAAGAATGATTGACATGTGGGTACTGACCCTCCCCCTTTCTTTCTTTTTCATTTTGGCTTTGTTGTGTTTTTTGGTTGATTTTTTTTTTTTGTATGGTGTTAACTATGTATGAAAGGACAGCAGTTATACATTTTCTGTTTGCTCAATTGATGAGTTTTGTCTTGGCTGTCTGGAATAAAACAAAACAGAGTTAAAAAGAAAAAACAAAGTAAAATTATTTTGAGTTACATGTGGGAATTGTTTGGGTCTAGTGATCAGTAGGAATATCTAGGATGTGATAACGTGCTTTGGTATTTATTGTGCTTTGTGTAATATTAACATGTATTTTGTTTACTATTGATTTTGTACGGCAGCTCTTATGAAGAGAAGTAATGTAGCCTAGGCTATATTTTGTAATCTAACATTCTGGTTTCACAAACTTCAGTTTCCCAGTAAAGTTAAGAAAACAAATTGAATGGTGTCAGACAGTATCCCTCTGTCCAGCCTGACCGCCGGCATTAGTACACTGTGCAATGTGCCATGTGTCCTACATCTCTCTACATCCACCTTGGATCCATGCTTGATCCACCCTTCCAGTGGGATCAGGATAATCCTCATTTTTAGCTTCAAAACTATCCCAATCTCCACCTTAGAATTTTGAAATACCCAATACCAACATTTGATCAGGATTCTGGGTAGGACTGGATTACCTAATCCATATCCCAATTTTACTAGGATCAGGATCACATATCCTGGTTTGAAATACCCAGTTGTGAGATTTAAGCCTATCCAGACCAGTCTGATCCAGATTAAAAGTTTTGAAATACTGGGCCCTGGAGATCATCATGAATGCCCTGATCTCCTCTGGTTTGGATCACTGTCATGCTCTGTAAGTGGGAATAAGCCAGTCATCCTTATCTCACTGGTACAGAACGCTGCTGCTAGACTTCTAACTGGTCCACAGACCACATCACACCAGAGACCAGAGGCCTCAGTACTGTGAAAGCAGTTCATCTTCCCCAGGATATCTCCTCCTCCTCTGCTCTGACTCACCCGTCACATCCAGCGTCTGGATAACTGCTGCTACAGAGCTGGTTATGAACTAGTTCAGTCAACTCTGGGTTTTCCTATCAGCCACCAGCACGTTCATGTGAAAGAGGCGGGGCTGTTAATGATGAGTGACGTCATCAGAACCATGCATGAAGTACTTCATATGATATGAGATGAAACGGTACAGAAAGTGTCTGCAACTGTGAGACAGTAAAATGTCAGTGGGATGTAAACGATACTCTGTGATCTTCTAACGGGAAATGTAGAAACACTGAAAACACCGTGTCATTTATAATAAGGAGAGCTGATTAACAGTGTGTGGATTATTTGACTCATGAAATATGATGTGTTTTTATCCTCGTTCTCATCACACAGGTGTCTCATGTTATTCTGAGCTGCAGTGATGAATCACAGTGTCAAATATCAACACTGTCGCTGCCACTCAAATAAACTTTGCATCAGTTTAAATTAACAGCTGCAGTGAGTTGGTTCAGTTGAGTCAGGCTGACACGCGCCGCTGTGTCGTCACTGTGAGTAAATAATGGACACGAGGGCGGTGGTTACCGTAAAGATGAGAGTGGAGGCGCAGCTGCTCTGACTGCAGGCTGTGCAGCTGTGAAGGAGCAGCTCCCACAGTGTGCTCTTGATGATGCAGGTCTGACGGAGCTGACGCAGAGCTTGATGTTTAATCATTTCACAGCAGTTGGCTTCGAGTTCTCTTCACACTGACCACTTTTAAACCAAATCTTTGTTGGGTTCGATGTTGTAGAGTCGACCTGTTATGGTTGAGACACAGCTGATAGAAATATTATCAATGACTCATCAAATATAAATGTGTCCAACACCTGAGCAGCATCCACACCTTTTTGGAAACCAGGAAGTGAGACGGGAGTCCCTGTGACGTAGCTCACTCCTTTTATACCTGACTTAATTTTCAGCAGTAGTTCAGTCCACGGGGTCTTGGAGGGTCGTCGGTTCAAGTCTGGAGCGTGGACTGGTCGCTGCCGAGGAGACCCTGAGCAAGACACTGAACCCCCAACTGCTGGAGGCGCTGGCCCATGGGCGACCCCCCTGCTCTGACATCTCTTCAGTTAATTCTGTGGATATTCTCATTTATCCAGGTCAATTCCATTCTGGCAACAATTAAATCGTAGGCAACTGGACTTTGATTTTGTCTAGAAGACGTTTCGCCTCTTATCCAAGCGGCTTCATCAGTTCTCAGCGCATCAGTCTGACTAGTCCTCACTAGTCTGACAAACAGTGGAGTAAGACTCAGGTTTTTAACCTCTGTGGAGGTGTACACCCACCACCCTCATAAGACAATACTTCGTTAGTGGAGTTTCACTGGACCATTGTTTGGGTCAGGTGAGTCACACTAGTGAACGACGGTCGTTAGGAGTGGGTGGGGCCACTGGTGAGCAACAGTCGTTAGGCATGATGTGTGGCTACCAGTGAACGACTGTCGTTGTGTTTCTTTGAGCCACATGAGGTTAGTTTCGGGCAGTCTTTGTTGTTCAATCTCTTAGATACAGCAGCAAGGGCCGCATTGTAAATGGGAGATAGGTGGTGTCTCAGGCCACCTCCCCTGTTTAGAGACGGTTTCTCTATTTTAACGTAGATGGATTCTTTCACCCCTCTTTCGAACCATCTGTCCTCTCTGTCCAAGATTTTGGACAGAGGTTAAAAACCTGAGTCTTACTCCACTGTTTGTCAGACTAGTGAGGACTAGTCAGACTGATGCGTTGAGAACTGATGAAGCCGCTTGGATAAGAGGCGAAACGTCTTCTAGACAAAATCAAAGTCCAGTTGCCTACGATTTAATTGTTGCCTCTTCAGTTAATGTTTGGGCCTGTGTGTAGTTTGTAATGTGTCAGTGACACCGGAGTGAACACACTGAATACCTCCTGGAGGAGCAAGAACGTGCGTCTCCTTCTTTTAAAATATGTTCTGGTAGAGATCTGACGTTGATGTAAATCTTTAAAGGTCCACCATTCTCATAGAGAACACATTGCAAAGCACAGATGATCATGTCAGCAGAGATGTTCTCAGCACCAACTGTTAGTTTTAGATTTGAGAGGCTTTGAACACATTTTTTAACAGCTGGAAGTTGTGAATTGAGGCTGTTTTCTGACACAGGACGAGTTTAGAAGTTAAAAAAGAGGAAGCAGATCAAAATATTTTATAAATCAGATTTATTTCATATAAATTAATCTGTTAAAAATAATGTGTCTTCCCATAAACAAAACTCGATACAATATTATTTAGATTTTAAACATGTTGCTGAGTATTGGGATCAAATATGAAGTGGTTTATCACCTTTACTGACTGTACATTCTGTCCCCACAGGAAACTGTCATCGTCTGTTTGATCTAATCAAGTTTTCAATCTGTTCGTCTGAATTCTGTTTGTTTTATTACGATTGAACTTATTACGCTACAATAAGATTTATTAGTATTTTTTATATATTTATATTATATGTAGTAAATAAATACTTGGTGTCTGTGTGCTGCTAACAGTCAGCGTGATAGCTTGTTTATTGTAACAGCTGTTTGTTTGTTTGTTTTTGAGATAGTCATGGCAACAAGAGCGTAGGTTACCGTAAAAATGAGAATAGAGGAGCAGTGCAGTTTAGTGTGTTGCTGCTCTGATCTGCTCCTCAGCTCTGTGGAGATGCTGCGGGTAATGAGCTCCATCTAGTGGACTGACAGCAGAACTACATCAGCTGATCTGCAGCTCCAACATGTTGTGACCACAGCTGCTCAGTCAGCTCTGAGTCACTGTGAGCCACAGGTTTCTCATGGGAAATGTCCTTTGTGCGTCGCAGTTCAGTTCGAGTTTAGTTTTGAAGGTCGGGCCGAAAGATTCTGGTTCTTGTTTTGGTGTCTTCACTGTAACAACAGTCCACACGCTCCACTCCTTTACAACAGACAGAAACACTCTGATCCACATTCAGATCAAAACAAATAACTTCAGACACAGTTTAGGTTGTTTTTTTCACCAGGTCAAAAAGCCAGACGCATTAATAAACATCATATAAACTTCAAATGGCAAAACAGAGTGAACCAGATAGTAAACAATAAACAAATCCAAATAGACACCCTGCAACATGACAACAACATAATCTAGTAGAAACGTCTCCCGCACACTGTCTGACCTCCAAAAATAATCATCTTCCGCAACATTTTGGTGACTAGACCTTCGTCAGGCCTAACGTCATGTGGCCGTATGATATCCCATGTTGAGGCTGCAGCTCAGCTGATGTAGTTCTGCTGTCAGTCCACTAGATGGCGCTCACCACCCACCTTGGTCTAGTCACTGAAACGTTGCAGCAGCTTTAAAATCGTTGTTTTTGCAAGTTAGACGGAGTGCTGGAGTCTTTTCTACTGGTTTTATTCTTCTCATCCTTCTCCTGCGCGCCTGTTTGAGTATAGATGTGCGAAGTATTCCTTCATTTTGAAAAAAATAATCTAAACAAAATGTTGACGGACACGAGGATCATACGGTCCAAACAACACCTTCTCGTCCCAGGTCGTCACATATCGCTGCTTTGTCAGTGCACTGTCACGTCTACATATCACATGCGAGGTTTCATCTTGCATCTGTGGTTTATGTTCTCAGATGCTGCAACCAGCGCTGTGACGCCAACAACAGCACGTGGTTAAATTTAGAAAAAATCCTCATGGTTTGGCTGTGCGTTCAAACAGGAAGTGAACAGCATGCTCCCGGATGAAAGTCCGAGGGTTTGTTGGACTCAGGACCAGCTGAGTGTCACGTGACACCATCAGCCGGCTTGAGTTGAGCTCAGACCGGCCAGTTCACACCGCTAACACTTTGTTCTGTAACGTTATAAAACGGTTTCATCTCCTCGCTGATCGTTTGGTCTGAACTGGACTTCAGGCGGCGTTCAGCTCAGGAATGCAGCGACAGCGACAAAGCTAAGTGTCAGGAAATAGAGGAAGAGGACGAGACTGTGTCTGAAACTGGCGGCAATGTCAGGTGTGATGATGAACGTGTGAGCTCTGACAGTGTGTGTGTGTGTGTGTGTGTGTGTGTTGAAGCCCAGATCAGCGGCAGAGACCAGACTCTCCTGGACCTGAGCCCAGCTGTGTGTCCATGGATCCACCTTCACGGTTTAAAGGACAACTTCCTTCAGAGACTCAGTGAGTCAACAACAGAAAGCAGCCGTGCAAACTGATAAACGTGTCGTTTGTCGTGTCAAAATATGAAAAGTGGAACAGCTGGAGCTGGTCGCGGTTGAAAATTTTTTTAGCAGGATCTCCCAGTCAGCGGCATTAATCTTGTGAATGGCGGCGTTCATCAGCCCGTCAGCGGGCGTGCCAGCTCCTGCCGCCACTTCTAGAAACTAAAGGCCAAGAATAAGTCGCCAGTTTTTCAAATTGTCTCTCAGTGGCAACTGTTAAAATCAACCGTCAACCTTAAAATGTCACCACAATCAAGTTTTTGTTTGTGTCCGTTAATATTTTGACATGTCACACCCTCTGTTGTTATCCACAGAGTTCAGCAGCAAAGCTCAGAGGTTCCCGGAGGCGGTGGTCAGTCTGTCCAGCAGACAGACATGAGCTCCATATTTAAGGTGTGTAAACGCCCAGCAGCGACTTTAACTTCAGCTTCACACGAAGTCAGAAAAAGTTTAAAATGTTGTTTTCTTCCTTTTTACAGTGTCTCAGGGAAAACATCGACACCTTAGTGGAGGACGAGCTGAAGAAGTTCCAGAAGGTTCTGAGTCCAGATTACTTTGAGTTCTCAGGGAGACAAAAGGAGGATGAGGAGGTGGTGGATGATGAAGAGGAAGAGCAGATGAGGAGCAACAGAGAGGCATTTCTGAAGATCACACTGCACTTCCTGAGGAGAATGAAGCAGGAGGAGCTGGCCGACCGTCTGCAGAGCAGTAAGAGGATTTCTCACATACGAACCCAACGCTGAGTAAAATATCAATAAAAACATGTTTGACCTATTTTCAAGTAAATAAAGTTAAAAATCAGATATTTAATGTTCAAACTGATAAACTTTATTGTTCTCTGTAAATCTGCAGCAGGTTGTAATAAAGCTGTGACAGGATCCTGTTTCCTGTCACTGTGTGACATCATCACCTCAGTCAGTGTTTGGGAACTGAGGACACTAACTGTTGAAGTTCATCTGACTTCAGTGTCTCAACAGTCCCATGATGCACCTCTCCGGGGTCGACGCTTCATCATGTCCCACACATGTCCAGTGGGAGACAGGTGTGGACTGCAGGCAGGTCAGTCTGGTACCTGCACTCTGTCACTACGGAGACACGCTGTTGGAACACGTCACAACATGTCTCGATGTCTCGCTGGAAGAAGACGGGACGTCCCTGAAAGAGACGGCGTCTGGATGGCAGCATATGTTGCTCCAAAACCTGGATGGACCTTTCAGCATTCATGGAGCCTTCACAGACAGGAAGTTACCCATGATGCACCTCTCCATCCCATCACAGACAGGAAGTTACCCATGATGCACCTCTCCATCCCATCACAGACAGGAAGTTACCCATGATGCACCTCCACCCATCACAGACAGGAAGTTACCCATGATGCACCTCCACCCATCACAGACAGGAAGTTACCCATGATGCACCTCCACCCATCACAGACAGGAAGTTACACATGATGCACCTCCATCCATCACAGACAGGAAGTTACCCATGATGCACCTCCACCCATCACAGACAGGAAGTTACCCATGATGCACCTCCATCCATCACAGACAGGAAGTTACCCATGATGCACCTCCACCCATCACAGACAGGAAGTTACCCATGATGCACCGCCACCCATCACAGGCAGGAAGTTACCCATGATGCACCTCCATCCATCACAGGCAGGAAGTTACCCATGATGCACCTCCATCCATCACAGACGCTGGTAACAATCTGGATGGTCCCAGAGGACAGGACGTCCATTTGCTGGTCAGAGTCCGTCTCACATGAGCTCGGGCTCAGAAGTGGGCGGAGCCTGGTAGAGTCTGAACTGTCATTGGTAGTTGCAGCGATGTGTTTACTGACAGTGGTTTCCCAAAGTGTTCCTGAGCTCATCATGTTGGTTTGTAATGCAGAGCAGTGTGAGGGGTCAAAGGTCACGGACATTCAGTGTTGGTTTTCAGCTTTGTCCTTTTTGTGCAGAGATTTCTTTTTAGCTGTGAGTTGAGAAACGTTCTTAAACCGTTGGACTGTTTGCCTACACATTTTTTTTCACACGACTGAGCCTTTTGATGATGCCCCTTTGTACCCAGTCATGATACTTTAATCTGTTAACAGTTCACCTGTCTACCTGCTGATTGTTCCAAACAGCTGTTTTGAGCATTCAACAACTTGTTCCTGTTCAAACTTTACTAGAACCTGCTGCAGCATCAAATTCAGAATGAGTGTCGATTTACAAGAACAATAAAGTTCATCAGTTTGAACATTAAATATCTTTGGAGTGGATTCAGTTGACTAATGGTCAAAAAGAATTTGCACATCATTGGATTCTGTTTTTATTTATGCTTTACAAAGTGTCCCAACATTTTATGGCACCCACTGTGGCTCCACTCAACTTATATTTAAATGTTATTATTTGTGTGAAGGGAGACTGTTTTTACCATGCACATGACAGTAAACTTCTTGAATCTTTTTTGGAATTGTGGTTGTACAACGTTTCTCATACTAACACTGATATCCTCTCACTGAGTTGTTGTGTTTCCTTCAGGAACTCCCGCTGCAGTTTGTCAGCGTCAGCTCAAGTCCAACCTGCAGAAGAAGTTCCAGTGTGTGTTTGAGGGGATCGCTAAAGCAGGAAACCCGACCAATCAGATCTGCACAGAGCTCTACATCACAGAGGGAGGGACCACAGAGGTCAGTGATGAACATGAGGTCAGACAGATTGAAACAGCATCCAGGAAACCACACAGACCAGAAACAACCATCAGACAAGAAGACGTCTTTAAAGTCTCACCTGGAAGAGACAAACCAATCAGAACAGTGATGACAAAGGGAGTGGCTGGCATTGGGAAAACAGTCTTAACACAGAAGTTCACTCTGGACTGGGCTGAAGACAAAGCCAACCAGGACATACAGTTCACATTTCCATTCACTTTCAGAGAGCTGAATGTGCTGAAAGAGAAAAAGTACAGCTTGGTGGAACTTGTTCATCACTTCTTTACTGAAACCAAAGAAGCAGGAATCTGCAGGTTTGAAGAGTTCCAGGTTGTGTTCATCTTTGACGGTCTGGATGAGTGTCGACTTCCTCTGGACTTCCACAACAATGAGATCCTGACTGATGTTACAGAGTCCACCTCAGTGGATGTGCTGCTGACAAACCTCATCAGGGGGAAACTGCTTCCCTCTGCTCGCCTCTGGATAACCACACGACCTGCAGCAGCCAATCAGATCCCTCCTGACTGTGTTGACATGGTGACAGAGGTCAGAGGGTTCACTGACCCACAGAAGGAGGAGTACTTCAGGAAGAGATTCAGAGATGAGGAGCAGGCCAGCAGAATCATCTCCCACATCAAGACATCACGAAGCCTCCACATCATGTGCCACATCCCAGTCTTCTGCTGGATCACTGCTACAGTTCTGGAGGATGTGATGAAGAGCAGAGAGGAAGGAGAGCTGCCCAAGACCCTGACTGAGATGTACATCCACTTCCTGGTGGTTCAGACCAAAGTGAAGAACATCAAGTATGATGGAGGAGCTGAGACAGATCATCACTGGAATAAAAGGAGCAGGGAAATGACTGAGTCTCTGGGAAAACTGGCTTTTGATAAGCTGCAGAAAGGCAACCTGATCTTCTATGAATCAGACCTGACAGAGTGTGGCATCGATATCAGAGCAGCCTCAGTGTACTCAGGAGTGTTCACACAGATCTTTAAAGAGGAGAGAGGACTGTACCAGGACAAGGTGTTCTGCTTCGTCCATCTGAGTGTTCAGGAGTTTCTGGCTGCTCTTCATGTCCATCTGACCTTCATCAACTCTGGAGTCAACCTGATGGAAGAAGAAAAACCAGTATCCTGGTGGTCTGAAATGTTCGGAGGAAAATCAACACGTTTCTACAAGAGTGCTGTGGACAAGGCCTTACAGAGTCCAAATGGACACCTGGACCTGTTCCTCCGCTTCCTCCTGGGTCTCTCACTGCAGACCAATAAGACCCTCCTATGGAAAAAGAAAAGAAGCTCACGAACCAATCACAAAACAATCAAGTACATCAAGAAGAAGATCAGTGAGGATCTGTCTACAGAGAAAAGCATCAGTCTGTTCCAATGTCTGAATGAACTGAATGATTATTCTCTTGTGTCAGAGATCTATTTCCACATGGCAATGGGATGTCACTCCACAGCTGAACTGTGTCTTGTTCAGTGCAAAGCTCTGTGCTTTGTCTTATTGTCCTCAGAAAAAGATCTGGACGTGTTTGACCTGAAGAAATATTCTGCCTCAGAGGACGCTCTTCTAGGGCTGCTGCCAGTGGTCAGAGCCTCCAACAAAGCTCTGTAAGTACTCAGATAACTGCAGATACTGACTGTATATCATGTGTAGGGCTGTTTCCAGCTGTAAACGTGGTAGTCAACTGATAGCCACAGGATTTGGTCAACAAATTGATCAAATTATTAATTGAAAAATCTTTAAAATGTCTAATCAGGTCCATTGTACCTTCACAAATTAATGCAGCTATGAAATAAAACAGATTGATTCATCGACTCAATAAATGTAATCATGAAAATGTGATGTGTTTTACATCGTCGATGACAGAAACAGTGTTTGTCTTTCTAACTAACTCTCCTTCAGGCTGAATGGCTGTAACCTGTCCCAGAGAAGCTGTGAAGCTCTGTCCTCAGTCCTCAGCTCCCCGTCCTCTCGTCTCAGAGAGCTGGACCTGAGTAACAACAACCTGCAGGATTCAGGAGTGAAGCTGCTCTCTGCTGGACTGAAAAGTCCTCACTGTCAACTGGAAACTCTCAGGTAAAGATTCATCCTCTTAAACTATTTAAATGTTACGTGATGTTTGAATTGACATTCGTCAGGTTGATGTGTATGTAATGTACTTAACTGTAGGATGTAAGATTCTACTCAAAAACACTCTCGTTCCAATTTTGCAGAGATATTTTCTGGGACTGACTGAGAAGTAATTTCATAATTTAGTATAATTTTGCAGCAAAGGATACAGTCAGCAGTCACTAAAGCTGCTTTATCAATACTTTGACATTTAAACGTGGATAAAATGGTTGTGTGTAATATGGAAGGTGTTGCTCAAACTGACCAACCAACAAAGAAATATCACATGACCTTGAACTATGGCTCATCTGTAGGGATCGTTGAAACGTCTTTCAGCTCATTTTGTTCTTATAACCCACAACTTTAGTTTTTGATTGAGTCTCACCATTCTCATCAATGTTTTCTCAGCAGCAGCAGCAGGCAGCTGTTTTCAAAATAAATAATGCAACATTTAGCTCCAGTGATTTGTTTGACTTGATGTTACACTTCCTGTCGACTGCCTTGAGTGACCATGAGATGATGTTGCTACCATTGAGACACATCTTCAGCTGTGTTTCTCAGCATCTCTGGGTATTTTGGCATTTTCTTCCAAGACAGAAGGCAGGTTGACCGCAGGCTGATCAGACCTAGACTAGACTAGACTAGACTTACTTTATTCATCCCAGAGGGAAATTTGTTTCCACTAACTGTACATTTACAGAGATCGATCACGGATATCACAAAACATCACAGAAACATTACATGGTCATTTACAGGGGTGGACACTTTTAGTCAACGAGATCTTTTGTTCAGTGCAGCTATGGCTGCTGGGATCTGGCTCTTCCCAAGTCGAGCTTTCCTGAATTTGAAAGTTCGGTACCTGCGCCCTGAGGGTAATGGCATGAGGTATTGGTTGAGTGGGTGTGTGGTGTCCCGTTCTATTGATTTTGCAAAGCGTGTAATAGCCCTGTTATTTAACTCTGTGAGGTTGGGTGTGGGAAGACCAATGATTTTGGAAGCGGTGTTTGTGATGCGTGTCAGTTTGGCCCGATTGGTGACAGAAAGCATGGTGAAGAAACATGTGGAACAGTACAGACAGATTGGTTGGATGATGCTTTGGTACAGAAGTAGCAGTAGATGCGGGGCGACATAGAGTCCTTTGAGTTTTCGGATAGCTGACAGTCTTTGTTGGCTCCTTTTTTGTATGTCTCTGGTGTGCTGATCAAAATTGAGTTTATTGTGCAGAGTTACGCCCAGGTATTTAAAACTGTCCACTGTTTCCACTGTTTGTCAATGATGGTGGGGTACTGAGGTGGGGGGGGGGTGATCATTATTTCTTTGGCCTGGGTGTGTGTAGATGTTTACTTGACAATTCAGACAGTATCCCTTTTTTCAGCCACAGCCAGTGACTACTCCTTTCCGCAGCATTGGCGAGTGCTTTGATTGTCTTCCTATCAGAGCATGTGAGCAGAGCGGAGCGGGTGAAAATTTCCGTTCCTCGCTCGCAGACCTGTCACTTTGCGCCGCTCGTCCGCTCCGCTTGGTTCTGCGCATTCTTCGCTCCGCTCCGCTCCATCATAAATTTTATCCCGCTCCACTCGCTCACCACTTCACTCAAAAAAACTGCATCGTACTACCCTAACCTGTAATCTTCTATTCACAAATAAAACGGGTCTGCCCATTTTTCCGACAGCCCATTGTTCCGACCATATTAAACTCATTGTCCCGTTGTTCCGAAATCATCATGATGCCCTGTGGTTAAGGTCTGGTTAGGTTTAGGCACAAAAACCACTTGTTTGTATCTGGTGCCAGATGATCTTATCCCTACTGTCTGTACTGATGTGCAGACAAATTTGTTGCACCTGCCGCCTGTCCCCATGCATTAGGCTTGATTCCTTTTCCCCATGCCACATTTATTAGATTCCATTAGCATTTCAGGACACCAGGACTGTTTTTATAATGTCTGTATGCAATGGCATTGGGGCTGTTTTCCACCTTGTTCTATGTAGGAGACCCTGTGAACGGTGATTGACTCATGCCTCTGGTTGTTGGATTAGGTCCTCAGGTGCTCCTGAAGTCCCCATAAACCGCATTGTGGTAAAGTACCCTAGAACTTGTATGTAACCTGTACAGACATGTTTCTGGCTGCTTGTGGCTCGAGAGGTAGAGCAGATAGTCCACAAATTGATCAGCAGATCAGCAGTTTGATTCCTGGCTCTTCCAGTCCGTATGTCAAAGACAAAGATACTGAACTCCAAATTCCTCCTGATGTCTGTACCATGTGAAAGTTTAACTGAGAAGCAGGTGGCACCTGCTATGGTAGCCTCGGCCACCAGTATATGAATGTGAGAAAATGGCTGAATGAGGCATGTAGTGTAAAGGCACCATTAGTGGTCGAAAAATTAGAAGGGTGCAATACAAATTCAAGTCCATTTATCATTGCAGCTGATGGGATATTTTAAATGGCGGGTTTCTGCATTAGGTTCTTGTCAAGCAAGTGTGACGATTCTGTATTGACCAATCGATGGTCTACATTGATTCCAGCCCCACCTTTTAATGTCAGATTGGTACGCCAGCTACCTCAACAAAGGGGTGACACAACCATCCAAATCTTTAGACAATGGACAGAAAAATAACCTTTCAAATGTGTAACAAACTGAACCGGACTCAACAAGGCTTTAATCTAAGAATCGTCTTGATGAAGAGGCGTTTGATGAACTTGTCAGGGTCTCTGTAAAAGCCTGTCCTCACCTGTTCTTTCTTCTTATGTAGCTTTGTCAGACATTCTGCTCCTTCCTTCGCTGTTTTCTCAGCTGTCCTCTTTCTTAACAAGTCTTTTGATTTCCTGTTGCCTCCTGGACCTGGACTGAACTGATGGTTCCTTCTGTTCTTTGGCCAACGTCCCAAATCTACCCACCCCACAGCTGTATGTGGTGTTCCCCATCTGCTCCAGCTTTCTATGTAAACATGCCTTCTGTCCTTCAATAAGACTTTGGTCTATTTTTAGGGTCTTTCTTTGCTCGGGCAGAATTTAGGCCACAACATTTGAGGCTTTTGTCTTGCTAGTTTCAGTCAGTCTGAGCTGCTCTGCTCTGACTTCTGTTACATTTACAGTTGGATTTAAGCTCCTCCCCCTTGTATACAAAGCCCTACATGGGCTGGGACTGAGCTACATCACTAATTAACTAATGACATCAGAGAAGCTGCTTGCTGAATATTTTCATCTGTTTACTTTAGTGTTTAACTCGCTCTGACTCTCCTCTAACACTCCTTCTTTTTACGCTTTTACTTTCTGTTTATGCTTCAGGCTGCTGCAACTCTTTTAAAATCTTATTTGGTGTTATGATTTATAGTTTTACAACTCTGTGTGGATTAATCCACGTTTTAAACAGTTTTAAATGTCCTTTCATATTGGATGGCCTTGTTTTTCTGTTTGATGTTCATTATGTCTATTTTCATGTGCAGCACTCAGTGCTTATAATGTCTGTATTGTAAAACATTTTTCGCTGCATTTCATGTATAAAAGGTGCTGTATAAATATATATTATATATTATTATTAATGATTATAGATTAAAATAAATGGAATTATATATGTGTGTGTGTGTGTGTATGTGTGTGTGTGTGTGTGTGTGTGTGTGTGTGTGTGCCTCCAGTTTGTCAGGCTGTCTGATCACAGAGGAAGGCTGTACCTCTCTGGCCTCAGCTCTGAGATCCAACCCCTCCCATCTGAGAGAGCTGGACCTGAGCTACAACCATCCAGGAGACTCAGGAGTGAAGCTGCTGATGGATGGACTGAAGGATCCACACTGGAGACTGGACACTCTCAGGTACGAGCAGACAACAAGAGCTAAATACTTTGAGGCCGTCTCTTTTATGTTGAGGTTAAGTATATCTTTGGCTTTAGTAACTCATCATGATCAATATGAAGAAGCCTCTGAAGGTTCATTTTGACTCCTCCAGGTTGGAACATTGTGGAGAGCAGTGGCTGAAACCTGGTCTGAGGAAGTGTGAGTGTGTGTTCACTTTGATTCATGAAGCACGGCAGCACATCTTCAAGTTCACTAAACAAAAATTTAAACGCAACACTTTTGTTTTTGCTCCCATTTTTTAACAGACTTAAGTAGAAGATTGTTTTATGCACTCAGTGGATATTTTCCTCTCGAACTTTGGTCACAAATCTGTTAAAGTGAGCAATTCTCCTTTTCTAAGATAATCCATGCACCTGACAGGTGTGGTTGATTGAGCAGCATCAGCACTACACAGGTGTGTGTTGTGATGGTCACTATAAAAGGACACTGTGAAATGCAACGTATGATCTTTAAGAAGACATTTAGTAGGATTTCACATGACGAGCGTTGCAGAAATGAATTCTTTGATCACAGATGCCTCAAAGAATCAGTTTGATCTGGTGCGACACTATTTGCCTCCTGCAGTGCGACACGTCTCCTTCACAGAGTTGATCAGGATGTTGATTGTTGGCCCGCTCCTCTACAGCGGCTGCGTGAAGCTGCAGGATATCAGCAGGAAGGGGAACACACTGTCATCCATGCCAATCCAGAGCATCCCAAACACGCTCAGTGGGTGACGTCTGGTGAGTCTGCAGGTCGTGCAGCAACTAGATGTTTTCACCTTCCTGCAACACGGGGCCGTGCATCATCATCATGCTGCAACATGAGGTCATGGTGGCAGATAGATGGCATGATGATGATGGCTCTCAGGATGTCGTCACAGCGTCTCTTTGCATTCAAACTGCTCATCAGTAAAATATACCAAAGTTTGTTGTCTGTAGTTTATGTCAGACCGTATCATAACCCTGCTCGCCTACACGACACCATGCACACTCTAGACTGCCAGGTGCCATCGAAGGTGAGGACCTGCCCACTACAGTCAGGTACTACGATGAGCTGCTGTCAGGTCAGGACCCTGGTGAGGACGAGGAGTGTGCAGATGTTCTTCCCTGAAACGGTTTGTGACCATTTGTACATACATTTTTCAGTTGTGCGAACCGATTCCGGCATCACCTGTTTGGGTGGCTGCTCTCAGACGATCTTGCAGGTGGAGACGCTGGAGGTCCTGAGCAGGTGTGGTTACATGTGGTCTGCGGTTGTGAGGTCGGTTGGATGTATTGCCAAATTCACAGAAACAACAATGGAGACGTCTTATGGAAGTAAAATGAACATTCAGGTCACAGGAAACGGCTCCGCCGGACGTTCCTGCAGTCAGCAACATGCTCTGTCTGTGTCACTGTGATGTCATCAAATGTCACATTTCACAGTGTCCTTTTATTGTGACCATCCCAACACACACCTGTGTGGTACTGATGCTGCTCAGTCAGCCACATCTGTCAGGTGCATGGATTGTCTTGGAAAAGGAGAAGTGCTCACTGACACAGAAATGAACAAGTTTGTGACAGAAATTCGAGTAAAATGAATCTTTTTAACGCATTAAAAAGTCTGAAATCTTAAACCTGTGAAAAATGGGAGCAAAAACAAAAGTACATTACATTAGTGCTGGGCGATAGGACAAAAAATCATACGTCGGTGTTTACAGGCTGACTGGCGATACACGATCTCCAGTTGTAAGTCAAAGCCACATTTTAAATGTCACAAGCAGTTTTATTAAAACAGACTGTGATCAAAATAAAATACAAAGACTGTTAGTATGTATTTTTACATCTTGACTGACCAGTGGATACATGACATCTGTCATGGTGTCAGAAGAGCTAGAGGGACAAGTTAGACTCATTTTAGTTGGACCAAGGCCAAGTTAAATTTGGCAAAGCACCAATTAGGTAACAGCACACGTGCTACCATCCTAGTATATATACTGTGTCTCTCTCTGTTCACTCCATCACATAAGCTTCTGCATGTAGCCATGTTGATCTGAGCTCGTAATGAACGTGCATTAAGAAAGAACTCAGTGATCGGCCTCATCCTTGAATTCTCCACATCACCACAGAAACACCTACTGTCAAAGACTGTTTGAAAATATACAGCTGCACGACAGTTACACCTCCAGAACACTAGTCAGCGGCAGGATTTCTGTGAAGTGCTGTAAAGTTTGGTTGATTCAAAACACACACTAAACACACACTTTATCTGGACACATTTTCCCCACAAATACAACATGCTAACGTTATTAGCACAAGCCTATGGCATTTTACATTGTATAAATTAGCTTAGCGGTTAGCAATCTTTTCCTCTTCTCATATAAAACCAGGGACAACAGCAACATTTAACAAAGGTAACGGCACATAATTCAGCTCCATTACAACTCACAAGGTTCACTGACAAAACAACTGTCTTATACTAAACACGTTTTCCAAACAAATACAACATGCTAACGTTATTAGCACAAGCCTATGGCATTTACATTGTATAAATTAGCCTAGCAGCTAGCAGAGATTTCCTCTGCTCATATTTCAGCCAGAATAAATCACACACAGTGTGTGGAGGCTTTATTTCTGGGGAGGTGCACGTCAGGCTGCGGCTCTAAAAAGTGTTGATGGAGAACTTGTGAGTGAGTGAGTGGGCGGAGCTGTGCGGAGAGATGCATGCTGGTATGCGTCACGTAACACAACTTGACCCTATATTGATATAAACGGTTTCTAAATTTATATTTTGCTTGAAAATATATCGCTATATCGTCGTCACATCGCCCGGCCCTATTTTATATCAAATCTTTGTTCATTGTAGTTTGAACCAGCAGCTTGTGTGTCTGCATTCAGTTTCTCAGTTTGAAAGATCCAATAAGATGAGTCATTGTGAAGTTTGCTAATAAAGCAACAAATAAACCTGTCAGGTGTGTGAGATGATGAACTGCTGCTGCTTTGTGTCTTGTTCTCTCCATCAGATGCCTGTGAACTCACAGTGGACATGAACACAGTAAACACACACCTCAAACTGTCCGACAACAACAGGACGGTGACACTGGTGACGGAGAAGCAGCCTTATCCTGATCATCCAGAGAGATTCGAGCACTGGGCTCAGCTGCTGTGCAGAACTGGTCTGACTGGTCGCTGTTACTGGGAGGTGGAGTGGAGAGGAGTTGCGTACGTATCAGTGAGTTACAGAAGAATCCGGAAGAAAGGGTTAAATTCAGACTGCTGGTTTGGAGGGAACGATCACACAAAGAACAGACCTTCCTACTCCACACCCCTCCCCCTCCCCCTGTCTCTCTGGTAGGGTCGCAGTGTATGTGGACTGTCCTGCTGGCACTCTGTCCTTCTACAAAGTCTCTTCTGGCACATTGATCCACCTCCACACCATCAACACCACCTTCACTGAGCCTCTGTATCCCGGCTGTGGTTTTGGAGTCGACTGGGACGATCCCTCTGTGTGTTTTTGTTCACTGTAGGAGGTGGAGTCTCCTCCTGTGTAACAGAGGAGGGATCCGTCTTCTGGGACAGAGACAGGAAATAATCATGCGCACAGAATACATACATGAGGACACTATATTTTTATGCCTCTGTGCCAGCGACACCTAAGGCTGTAGGTGTTATGTTTTCAGGTTGTTGTCTCGTCCTTGGGAAGGCAGTATCACAAGGACATCTCTCCCCAAATTTGGCACAAACGTCCACTTGGACTAAAGCATGAACTGATGAAAAATTAGTGGTCAAAGGCCAAGGTTGTTGTGACCTTGCGTTCATCTCATTCTTGTGAACTTGGAATCTCAAGAAGGCCTTGAGGGAATTTCCTCAAATTTGGCACAAACGTCCACTTGTGGTCAAACATCAGAACATCACAGAACATTTTTGGCCACAACTCAAGAATTCATGTGACAAAATTTCACACTAATATCTAAAAGCGACATTTTATATCCAAAAGGTCAAAGGTCAACTTCACTGTGACATTATCATGTTTTCGGTCCATCATGAATTACTATAACTCCGGACCGGACGGTGATGTAGGTGCATTTTATAAACATTTAAAGATCTAGTCACACTGAAGTGTATGTTGTGCTCAGAGCTGTCACAGTGAAATTTAAGGTGTGCTGATGGATTCACGTCATCAACTCATGCATTGAGTAACATTACAAGTTAACGTTCCACCTTAAAAGTTGCCGGCAGTCGGCCCAGTGAATGAAGTTATTTTTTTCTCTTTCATTTTATAGTTGTAGTTTACTGATGTATGAACAGAGGTTACATAAAACCAGAGTGAGCGTCCTCTACTGACCAATCAGACTGCAGGGTTTCTAGCTCCACCTTTTAGTACCAGATCTGTGTGCTAGGTACCCCAACAGAGGGGGGACCAAACATGGGGACGCTAAGGAACGCTTCTGTTGGGACCATCCACAACTTTACACTGTGGAAATGGAGACATAACTGTTCTAATGTGAACCGACCTGAAGCGAACACCATTTCTATAGAAGCGCAGTATTTGGTCTTTCTGTGTAAAAAAGAAACAGCAGTCAGAGTCAGACAAATAAAATGAGTATCTTCCAAAGTTCAGTCATTTAACACACTGAGGAAACTTTGTACTAAAAACACTTTGTCTTGTTCCCCATGTGATTTGTCTCAGACTGCTGAAGCCTCATATCCACTTCACCTGAACTTTCAAAGTTATTTCTGTATTTTAAATCTTGTTTTTATAACTCGTGTCACTTAATTTTACTGCAAGCAAACCTTTTACCATCTAAGTAATTTAAAAGGTGATATAATTAAAAATAAAAACTCTCTGCACAGTGGCTTCAGTTTTATTTTAAACCTGGCTGTGTTTGAATCAGAGTCTGAATGAGACAAGTTCAAAAAGTAAAAGGCAAGAACACAGAGGACAAACTGAGACGCCTCCAGCTGCTCAACACCAGTAACCAATCAGAGTGAGTGGGTTTTTTTCAACAAGGTATTTATATTGATAATTCAATAACGATGCGCAGAGCATCAACAAACAAACAGAACCAGCAAGAACAAACAGAGAAAGACAGACCAGCCAAAGGAAATCCAACAGACAATAACCAAAAATAAAGGACAGACATTACAAATTTTCAGCCTCCATATTTGCAACAAAAGTTAAAAATGGTAGTTTTGGATACGACCAGATCATGTGACATGACGTGGCTAAAGACTGTTTACACCTGCCACACGTAGGATCAGTATCACTGTTAATCTTAGCCGACCGAGCTCTGGACCAGTGGAGTCAGTGTCCAGTCTTAAACTGAACAACAACGTGTCTCAGACAAATACAAGATGAATTCATTTTTTGAATAACTTCATGCCACACCTCGTCCAGTATCCTCGTGCAGCTCCTCCTGGAGGACCCCGAGGTGTTCCCAGACCAGATGAGATCTATAATCCCTCCAGTGTGTTCTGGGTCTGCCCCGGGGCCTCCTACCAGCTGGACCAGGAGGATCCTGATCAGATACTGAACCACCTCAACATGAAGGAGCAGCGGCTCTACTCCGAGCTCCCTCCAGATGTCTGACTCCTCCCCCTATCTCTAAGGCTGAGCCCAGACACCCTACAGAGGAAACTCATTTCGGTCACTACCCAGAGCTCATAACCATAGGTGAGGTTTGGGACGTAGATGGAGCAGGAAGTTGAAAGCCTCGCCTTCCAGCTCAGCTCCCTCTTCACCACAACGGACCTCCTACAAGAATCGCCACCTTAACGTGGTGGAGGGGTTTGGGTATCCCTGTGAACCTGGAAGCTGTGTTGTCCTGGGCTAATAGCCCCTGGTAGGGTCTCCCAAGGCAAAGTAGACTAAGAGCGATTCAGAGACCTTGAAGACTCAGACTTTTCAGGATGTCAGCACCTGACCCAGTATGGGGACACCGGAGCCCCCTCATGGAGCCAGACCCAGGGGGGAGCTTGCGGGGGTTTTATGTACCGGGCGGCAGACAGAGGCGGGGCTCCTGGCGTGCTGATCCCTGCTCGACATAGCGTTGCAGAAAAACTCCACGTTTAATTAGAACATTTTCAAATATCACACAAAAAGTCAGGAACAGACGATGAAATATTTCTGTAAAAGCTTCTGTTGGAGGCGATTCATCCACCAAATGTCCAGCAGCTTCTCACTCTGCTGACTCTCTGTATCAGGTCAGTCATCCTGCAGCCCTGCTATCAGCTGGCATTCACAAACCACCCAGCGTCACATTTCTCTGCTCGCACTGAAAACAGAGAAATAAAGAGCTGCGTCACTTCAGCTGAAAGCTCTCACAGGCTGAAGTTAACACGGCGTCCCAGAGTGTCAACAACCAACACACCCAGGGTACCTTGGACACCATATGTGGACGTGGAAAGTCCACAACTTTTTGAAATACACTTGTGTTTTCACAGTAAATGTACAGCTTCTGCTCGTTAGATGCAACTTTGACTGTTGGTAAAACACTTTGTTTTTAGGTCGGTCAGAAAAAAAGCATCATGGTTTGGCATAAAGGAAACGAACAGCGGGCTCCCGGCTGGAAGTCAATGCAGTGCTTTTGTTGCCTAAACTGAAGGAAACAAACCTCAAAACAAAGTGTTCACTCACATCATGAGTTTAATTTGAAACAGTCTGAGCATGTGACGAGCAGAAACTCAACATTTCCTGTGAAAATGTGTTTTTAAAAATCCATGAGGTGTGTCACAGGTGTAAACTGACACGCCGTCCCTGAACGTCCAAAACTGACGCAGGAGGGAACCCAGAGTGTTCTGACGTGTAGGCAGTGTTGGGCTCCTTACTTTAAACTGTAATATATTACTCATTACTCTTTTCAAAAGTAACATTACTTATTACTCCCTAATTGTTTTTCTCCCCAAAATCCAGGTGTGTGTCTGTGTGGATGTCAGGGTGATCACTGCTGCGGTTAGGTAGCTCCTATTTACCTGGAGGTCTTCAGTTACCTGTGAGCAGTATTTCCCAGAGATCTTTCTGACAGATGACTCATGGAGCAACATTTCATCCAGCACACATCCAACCGCCAGCTTCATCACTTCGCTGTGTCTGCAGCTGTCCACCAGTAAAACCCAGTTTGGGTTGTTTAGCCAGTGCAGAGCTACAGCCGACCTTTGCTGCCGAGGAGGGCTCACCTTTGGTGGGGTGTATTTCCTGGAGCCCTGTGTTGTTGTGTTGTCAGTCGTAGTAGCCGAGGTGTTTCAGATCGGAGGTTCAGTTGGACGAGTTTTGGTCAGACGACCTGCAGCTGCAGAGTTCTTGTCATCTTTCCTCCTGACAGAATCTAAGTGACGAGAATATTTCCAGCTGCTGAGGTAAAAAGTTCACTGCTTTGTAACGTGCCTATTGCAATAACAAAAATGAGTCCGCTGATGTGACGGTGTATTTCAAGTCAGCAGTGACATGATAACAAAAGTGACATTGAAACCAGTTGTTTGGTTTTTGGGGTAACTGTGATACAACTGCAGACCACCTCCTTAACACTAAACACACACACACACACACACACACACACAGGGGTAAAAATAAAGAGTGGAGGAATGTGAGTGGTGATAATCAGTCAGCAGAGATACCCTCTGTCACCTCTCTGCTTCATCATCATCATCATCATCATCATCATCATCAGCTGTTTACTGGAGGAGATTTTCTCACCTCATCTGAATCTGTGAAAATCAGCGTTCACCCTGTGCTCCTCTGTCCCGCTGCCAGAATCCAGAGCAGAATGAAATCATTTGGACTGCAGTCAGTGTGCAGCCGCTCTGTGCTCCTCACTGCAAACACAACAGACGCCTCCTTTCATAAACCAAAGTATTAGACAGTTCCTGCTGATGGTGCCACATAACTCCACAAACAACTGTCCATCCAATCTGACCTGAAGCTGTGTCACAAATATTTGTTAAAACTTTGAAACCATCTGACTGATGACCATATCAGCTGTACTGCACAGTGTGTCCTGAGGGGGGCGCCATGCTGCTGCAGTTACATTTTCATTTAGCTCACAGTGGAAACTCCTGACCTCTCTCTCTTCTCACTCAGAGAGAAATCTGCACACAAAAAATAAAATAAACAAATAGCTAAATTCAACATTAAAACCAAGTGTGTACTAATTTACTGTTGTCTCTGATGACAGTAGTGTGTGTGTTCAGTGGTGACTGCGACAGCTCAACCCGCCATCTTGCTTTTGATTGCTCCTTTTTTTTTGTTGCCTCGTCTCAAGGGTGTGAACTCAAGTCACAGATCTAAAGACTTTAAACTTGACTTGGCAAAATTAAAAAAGACTTGGAACTCAACTTGGACTTTAACAGCAGTGACTTTACTTGGACTTCGACCTTTTGACGTCAGATTCAAATTCATTTTATTATTATGATGAAACATAAAAACCAAATACTCTTTCACTTCTAAAAACTGCAAAATTAAAAGTTCTCAGTGCAGTAAAATAAATCAATCTAAACTAGAAAAGGATGATGAAGTGCAGTCAAAAGACGAGGCGAGCTCATGTGTGCTACAGTTCAACAGTCTGATCTCTGGAGGATAGAAACTGCTCCTCAGGTGTTTTGTCCTGCAGCAGATGCACCTGAACCGTCTCCATGACGGCAGGAGAGAGGAGAAACTGGGATGGGAGGGATGAGAGGAGTCCTTCACTACTCTGTCTGCTCTGCAGATGCACCTCTGGCTGTAGATGTCCAACAGAGATGACAGCAGCGCGCCAGTGATCTTCTCTGCTGTTCTCTGCTTTGCAGTTCCCATACCAGGAAGTAATAGAGTATGTCAGGACACTCTACGGTGCCTCGGGAGAAGACAGTCATGGCTGGGCTGGGGAGATCTGCCTTTTTCAGTCTGTGGGGGAGATGGAGGCGCTGTTGGCCCTCTTTGACGACCACTGTGGTGGTGTTGGAGGTCAAATCATCTGCCAGATGGTATCCTAAGAACTTGGTGCACTTAACTTTCTCCACAACGGAACCAGAGATGATCCAAGAGGATGCTGGTCTGGTGTAGTCCTCCTGAAATCAATAATCATCCCTCTTGTTTTGTTAGTCATGAGGGTGAGGATTGAGGATTTGCACCAAGTTGTCAGCTGCTCCACCTCTTTGCTGTGCTCTGACTCATCCTCGTTGCTGATGAGGCCCAGGACTGATGTATCATCAGCAGACTTTTTGATTTGGTTTGAGGTGTACTGTGTTTTAGTCCGGGAGACAGACACCGTCTCAACATTTAGGACTAGACTGAAGACTTTCATTCTTGATAGAGCTTATAGTTAGGGCTGGCTCAGGCTTGTTTTGGACCAGCCCCTAGTGAGGCTGACATAAGCCTAGTGTTCCGGGGGACCTCCTATAATACACCTCCTATAATACGCCTTCTATAATACACCTCCTATAATACGCCTCCTATAATACAACTCCTATAATACGCCTTCTATAATACACCACTTATAATACACCACCTATAATACACCTCCAATAATACACCACCTATAATACGCTTCCTATAATACACCCTCTATAAAACACCTCCTATAATACACCTCCAATAATACGCCTCCTATAATACACCACCTATAATACACCTCCAATAATACGCCTTCTATAATACACCTCCTATAATACACCTCCTATAATACACCACCTATAATACACCTCCAATAATACACCACCTATAATACGCTTCCTATAATACACCCTCTATAAAACACCTCCTATAATACACCTCCAATAATACGCCTCCTATAATACACCTCCTATAATACACCTCCTATAATACACCTCCAATAATACACCACCTATAATACGCCTCCTATAATACACCCTCTATAAAACACCTCCTATAATACACCTCCAAGAATACGCCTTCTATAATACACCTCCTATAATACACCACCTATAATACACCTCCAATAATACACCACCTATAATACGCCTCCTATAATACACCCTCTATAAAACACCTCCTATAATACACCTCCAAGAATACGCCTTCTATAATACACCCTCTATAAAACACCTCCTATAATACACCACCTATAATACACCTCCAATAATACACCACCTATAATACGCCTCCTATAATACACCCTCTATAAAACACCTCCTATAATACACCTCCAATAATACGCCTCCTATAATACACCTCCTATAATACACCACCTATAATACACCTCCAATAATACACCACCTATAATACGCCTCCTATAATACACCCTCTATAAAACACCTCCTATAATACACCTCCAAGAATACGCTTTCTATAATACACCCTCTATAAAACACCTCCTATAATACACCACCTATAATACACCTCCAATAATACACCACCTATAATACGCCTCCTATAATACACCCTCTATAAAACACCTCCTATAATACACCTCCAAGAATACGCCTTCTATAATACACCCTCTATAAAACACCTCCTATAATACACCACCTATAATACACCTCCAATAATACACCACCTATAATACGCCTCCTATAATACGCCTCCTATAATACACCCTCTATAAAACACCTTCTATAATACGCCTCCTATAATACACCCTCTATAAAACACCTCCTATAATACACCACCTATAATACACCTCCAATAATACACCACCTATAATACGCCTCCTATAATACACCCTCTATAAAACACCTCCTATAATACACCTCCAATAATACGCCTCCTATAATACACCTCCTATAATACACCTCCTATAATACACCACCTATAATACACCTCCAATAATACACCACCTATAATACGCCTCCTATAATACACCCTCTATAAAACACCTCCTATAATACACCTCCAAGAATACGCTTTCTATAATACACCCTCTATAAAACACCTCCTATAATACACCACCTATAATACACCTCCAATAATACACCACCTATAATACGCCTCCTATAATACACCCTCTATAAAACACCTCCTATAATACACCTCCAATAATACGCCTCCTATAATACACCTCCAATAATACGCCTCCTATAATACACCATCTATAATACGCCTCCTATAATACATCCTCTATAAAACACCTCCTATAATACACCCTCTATAAAACACCTCCTATAATACACCTCCTATAATACACCCTCTATAAAACACCTCCTATAATACACCTCCAATAATACGCCTCCTATAATACGCCTCCTATAATACACCTCCAATAATACGCCTCCTATAATACACCACCTATAATACGCCTCCTATAATACACCACCTATAATACGCCTCCTATAATACACCCTCTATAAAACACCTCCTATAATACATTCTCTATAAAACACCTCCTATAAAACACCTCCTATAATACACCTCCTATAATACACCACCTATAATACGCCTCCTATAATACACCCTCTATAAAACACCTCCTATAATACACCTCCAATAATACGCCTCCTATAATACACCTCCAATAATACGCCTCCTATAATACACCTCCTATAATACGCCTCCTATAATACATCCTCTATAAAACACCTCCTATAATACACCCTCTATAAAACACCTCCTATAATACACCTCCAATAATACGCCTCCTATAATACGCCTCCTATAATACACCTCCAATAATACGCCTCCTATAATACACCACCTATAATATGCCTCCTATAATACACCCTCTATAAAACACCTCCTATAATACATCCTCTATAAAACACCTCCTATAAAACACCTCCTATAATACACCTCCTATAATACGCCTCCTATAATACATCCTCTATAAAACACCTCCTATAAAACACCTCCTATAATACACCTCCTATAATACACCACCTATAATACGCCTCCTATAATACACCCTCTATAAAACACCTCCTATAATACACCTCCAATAATACGCCTCCTATAATACACCTCCAATAATACGCCTCCTATAATACGCCTCCTATAATACGCCTCCTATAATACATCCTCTATAAAACACCTCCTATAATACACCCTCTATAAAACACCTCCTATAATACACCTCCAATAATACGCCTCCTATAATACGCCTCCTATAATACACCTCCAATAATACGCCTCCTATAATACACCACCTATAATATGCCTCCTATAATACACCCTCTATAAAACACCTCCTATAATACATCCTCTATAAAACACCTCCTATAAAACACCTCCTATAATACACCTCCTATAATACGCCTCCTATAATACACCCTCTATAAAACACCTCCTATAATACACCTCCTATAATACGCCTCCTATAATACGCCTCCTATAATACACCTCCAATAATACGCCTCCTATAATACACCCTCTATAAAACACCTCCTATAATACACCTCCAAGAATACGCCTTCTATAATACACCCTCTATAAAACACCTCCTATAATACACCACCTATAATACACCTCCAATAATACACCACCTATAATACGCCTCCTATAATACACCCTCTATAAAACACCTCCTATAATACACCTCCAAGAATACGCCTTCTATAATACACTCTCTATAAAACACCTCCTATAATACACCACCTATAATACGCCTTCTATAATACACCCTCTATAAAACACCTCCTATAATACACCACCTATAATACACCTCCAATAATACACCACCTATAATACGCCTCCTATAATACGCCTCCTATAATACACCCTCTATAAAACACCTTCTATAATACGCCTCCTATAATACACTCTCTATAAAACACCTCCTATAATACACCTCCTATAATACGCCTCCTATAATACGCCTCCTATAATACACCCTCTATAAAACACCTCCTATAATACACCTCCTATAATACGCCTCCTATAATACGCCTCCTATAATACACCCTCTATAAAACACCTCCTATAATACACCTCCTATAATACACCTCCTATAATACACCCTCTGTAAAACACCTCCTATAATACACCTCCAATAATACGCCTCCTATAATACGCCTCCTATAATACACCTCCAATAATACGCCTCCTATAATACACCACCTATAATATGCCTCCTATAATACACCCTCTATAAAACACCTCCTATAATACATCCTCTATAAAACACCTCCTATAAAACACCTCCTATAATACACCTCCTATAATACACCACCTATAATACGCCCCCTATAATACGCCTCCTATAATACGCCTCCTATAATACACCTCCAATAATACGCCTCCTATAATACACCCTCTATAAAACACCTCCTATAATACACCTCCAAGAATACGCCTTCTATAATACACCCTCTATAAAACACCTCCTATAATACACCACCTATAATACACCTCCAATAATACACCACCTATAATACGCCTCCTATAATACACCCTCTATAAAACACCTCCTATAATACACCTCCAAGAATACGCCTTCTATAATACACCCTCTATAAAACACCTCCTATAATACACCACCTATAATACACCTCCTATAATACACCTCCAATAATACGCCTCCTATAATACACCCTCTATAAAACACCTCCTATAATACACCTCCAAGAATACGCCTTCTATAATACACCCTCTATAAAACACCTCCTATAATACACCACCTATAATACACCTCCAATAATACACCACCTATAATACGCCTTCTATAATACACCCTCTATAAAACACCTCCTATAATACACCACCTATAATACACCTTCTATAATACACCCTCTATAAAACACCTCCTATAATACACCACCTATAATACACCTCCAATAATACACCACCTATAATACGCCTCCTATAATACGCCTCCTATAATACACCCTCTATAAAACACCTTCTATAATACGCCTCCTATAATACACCCTCTATAAAACACCTCCTATAATACACCTCCTATAATACGCCTCCTATAATACGCCTCCTATAATACACCCTCTATAAAACACCTCCTATAATACACCTCCTATAATACGCCTCCTATAATACGCCTCCTATAATACACCCTCTATAAAACACCTCCTATAATACACCTCCTATAATACACCCTCTATAAAACACCTCCTATAATACACCTCCAATAATACGCCTCCTATAATACGCCTCCTATAATACACCTCCAATAATACGCCTCCTATAATACACCACCTATAATATGCCTCCTATAATACACCCTCTATAAAACATCTCCTATAATACATCCTCTATAAAACACCTCCTATAAAACACCTCCTATAATACACCTCCTATAATACACCACCTATAATACGCCTCCTATAATACACCCTCTATAAAACACCTCCTATAATACACCTCCAATAATACGCCTCCTATAATACACCTCCAATAATACGCCTCCTATAATACACCTCCTATAATACGCCTCCTATAATACATCCTCCTATAATACACCCTCTATAATACACCTCCAATAATACGCCTCCTATAATACGCCTCCTATAATACACCTCCAATAATACGCCTCCTATAATACATCCTCTATAAAACACCTCCTATAATACACCTCCAATAATACGCCTCCTATAATACGCCTCCTATAATACACCTCCAATAATACGCCTCCTATAATACACCACCTATAATACGCCTCCTATAATACGCCTCCTATAATACACCTCCTTTAATACACCACCTACAATACACCTGAGTTCAGTTGTGCAGCAGTGTGAAGACAATAGAACAACCTACACACACTGTGTTAGTTTACAGGAACATATCTCAGCTTTAACCTCCTCACTGAGTCACCTGCAGACGTCTGTAGTAAACTGTGTGCACGGCGCTCTGTGGTCATGAGGTGTGAGAGCTGTGTGCAGGTGTTTGTACATCTGAACGCTGATGGCCAGCTGATAGGAGTTGATATTTCGGTGTGTTACAGACTTCCTGTCGTTCCTCCTCAGGAACCTGTGATGTCTGCAGCTCTCTGAACGTGTCACCTTCTCTGGGTGGAAAATCACTGCTGTGAAGGTTGTCATGTGGGAGGAGGAGGAGGAGGAGGAGGAGGAGGAGGAGGAGGGGGCACTTATCCCAACATTCCTGCCTGTTGTGGCCCATCGGTGTCACCAGGCTGCCGTTAGCTGTTAGCCGTTATCTCCCCCACGTGTCGGCGGGGACGAGGAGCTGCTGGATGGCCCCGGGCCCCGCAGAGCCTTGTATGGCCATGGCCCACTGGGAGAGGGACGATAAGCAGCTCACAGGCAGCTATGCAGCCATGTTTAGAACAATGTCTGTTTCTGTTAAATTTAGAGTAGTTATCGGACGCAGCTCTCCCTCCTGAACGCACTCTCTTCTCCTGCTGCTGCTGCGTCAGGACCAGAGGTGAGTACTGGCTCAAAGGAGGGACAAAAAGGAGCAAAATCTGCTGAGTTTGTTCAGAAGGAGCAGATTTCCACCCAGCTGTGGAGGAGAGGATGATGCTGTGCTTCTGTGGGGATGCTCTGATGTGGTGGGGATTTAATAACACTGTAGTGATGTAGTCACACTGTAGTGATGTAATAACACTGTAGTGATGTAGTCACACTTCATTTCATGTAAATGATTAGTGTCATTGCACGCTGTCCTTTTAGGAACCAAATAAACTAAACTGATCATTCTCACGCTCAAACAGTGACAGACAGGTTCACTGTGAAGGTTTTTTACATTAAATGACATTGAATAACATTTTTTAGCTGTAGTTTGCCTCTTAATCAGGAAATGGGAGCAGCAACATACTGAAATTATCATCAAACATTCATTCATAACTGTATGTATGGGCGCAGTTGAATATTGCAATAATAATGTGTGGTTATCACAAAATCCCACAGCACACTGCTGGAGAAGCACTGTAGCTATCAAACCTCAGCTCAACACTTTATATTTCTATAGTTCAATGACATTTAAAGAACTTGATGTGCTTGTTGTTTTTATGTTCATATCAATCAGTCAATTTTATTTATAAAGCCCAATATCACAAATCACAATTTGCCTCACAGGGCTTTACATCATACGACATCCCTCTGTCCTTAAGACCCTCACAGCTGATCAGGAAAAACTCCCCAAAAAACCCTTTAACGGGGAAAAAAAAAACGGTAGAAACCTCAGGAAGAGCAACTGAGGAGGGATCCCTCTTCCAGGACGGACAGACGTGCAATAGATGTCGTACAGAACAGATCAACATGATAAATTAACAGTAATCCGTATGACACAATGAGACAGAGAGAGAGAGAGAGAGAGAGAGAGAGAGAGAGAGAGAGAGAGAAGGAGAGAAGGTGCCCGGTGTATTATAGGGGGGTCCTCCGGCAGACTAGGCCTAAGTCAGCCTAACTAGGGGCTGGTACAGGGCAAGCCTGAGCCAGCCCTAACTATAAGCTTTATCAACAAGGAAAGTCTTAAAGCCCAACTTGCAGGTTGGAGACCATGGTGAATAAATGTGTAGGAAAATGATGTAGAAACTCGATTAAAACAAAAAACAAAAACATATACACACTACAGTGACTTTTGGGGTTGTTTTTGTGAGAGAATTTTGCTTCCGCATCTAAAAACCCACTAACCGGAAGTGAAGTAGCGGAGCCTCCCTCTCCGCGGAGCCCACCCGCCCTCGCACATACCCCCGAGGCTCGAAGAGGGAGACGAGAGCGGCCCCGTACATACCCCCGTGCGGGGCCGCGAGCCTCGGGTCCCACACATACCCCTCTCCGCAGAGAGGGAGACCCGAGCCTCAAGGGTATGTGCGATGGTGCGCGGGCAGGATCCGCCAGGAACATAATCCTCCTGTCCAAAATGAGCGCTGCACACGACCGCCTTTTTGGTCACAGATGAAGCCGTGAAATTGCCCCTCTTCACCTGCACAAAACGCACCCAGGCATGAAAACTAACTCCACTCCGTTTTCTGTCCGGAAAACGGTGGACTTGATGTCCTGACAGACTCGAGTTTGTGCAACCTGCACAAACACAATAATTCAGTATAATCACAAATGGTGAAATGCACTGTTAACAACCGAAAAAAAAAATACTAACTCACAAGTTTACTACCGCTCAGACTCACTACCACCTGCTACTGCGCATTGGACAGAGGCAGGGTCAAGGGCGCTAAAAAGAGCCACTTTTTCCTCTGAATGTGTGCCCTTATGTCGTGTAAACTGTAATAAATTCTGAATTAACTTCTCATATGGTAATTTTCAGACAAGGTTATGTATATATTTTTAAAAACATTTAACCTGCAAGTTGCACTTTAAGTCTAGTCTTAAATGTGGAGACGGTGTCTGCCTCCCGGACCGCAATAGGAAGATGATTCCACAGGAGAGGAGCCTGATAGCTGAAGGCTCTGGCTCCTGATCTACCTATGACACAGAATGAAACACTCCAACAACAAAACAGTTCACCTGACACAGAGTTCCTGTCAGACATGTGACACATTTATTTAGTGTTACTTTTCTCTCACTGTGTTGGACTAAACTAAACGTTTTGGCATTGACAGTGCTGACCTGCTCGTCTGCAGCATCTTTGTAAAGGAGATATTTAATTTCAGTGTGTTGAAATGTTTAAAGTCAGTGACAGAAGTGCTCTCAGTGATTCTGACTGTTGGACACAACGCTTTCCTCCCAGATGAGACCATGCATGTACATGTGCTAAAAATGGAACAAGTTTACTGTGGGTATGCCTTGGATAGGCGCTTTACGCTATCAGTTAAAGGCTGTCTCTCTGTGTCTGAGACAATCTCTCCTTTACAGTATCGGCTCCGACTGTCTTTACTGTCAGAGAGTTGAACTGTGAGGCCGAAGAGCTGAGCTCCACATGTAGAGTTACTACGTAGCTTGGAGTGAAAGATAAAATTAACTCCAAAGAGGATTCAGATGGTGGTTTGAAAGTGTTGACAGAGAGAGAGATACAGAGAGGAGGAGGAGGAGGAGGAGGAGGAGGAGGAGGATCATGGCAGGCAGCAGTGTGGTGGTTTCATGGTGACAGTGTTATGATCCGACTGTGTTCCTGCTTCTCGTCTCCACATCATCTGACAGGCTTTTATTGTTTCACAGCAGGAGGACGCAGTGGACGCTTTATTCACACTGTCTCTGTCTCCACCATGAAAACTGTCCTCAGGGTTTTGTGGACATTTTGAGACAACGTCCTGCGTTTGTTTTTTCTTCTGTCAGATACTGAAAGTGCTGGAGCGACGGTAGGTTTCTGATTCTCTGTACAGAACAGTGTGTGGTGATGTGCTGCAGGATACTCTCTTTAGATCCAGTCTGTGTTACTGTGAGGTGTCCTGCTGCATCAGAGCAGGTCGGACATGCTGTGCAGTGATACAGCAGCCAGTGCATTTAATGTGTCTTTAATGTCTCCTTAAAACTGTATGAGTTTAAGTTATTTAAAACGGTTACTTAAATGAAGAATATCATGTCATGATCATATATTTTAATAATTTAAAGTAAATTCAGGTTAATGATCGTTGTTTATAAAAAGGAAAACTCAAACTATGAAGGTTTAAATATTTTTTATAGCAGTCCAATCTTTTCTGCTTTCTACAAATAAGACATTAAAACCAAAATGCTCCAAATGTATCTTCCTCGTACGATCTTATGTGACACATCCAACAAGACTTAGCTCCTCTGTTTACGAAACCCTTAAATCTGAATGACTCTACAGATCTCACTGGAGAGCAGCAGAGGAAAATATTAGGGCATCAGTTATAGAAAATACACACACGTGTGAGCTGTAATACTGTCTTTAAAATGTTACACATGCTTCATGTTCAGCATTACTGAGGGGCAGCTCCGTCTCCTGAATGTGTTACATGCAGTTCACACGTTTTGTTTGTTTTGTAATGTGCAGACATGCAGAAACTTTAACAGCTGGTTCTCAAGTTGTCACATAGCGTCACTCGATCAGTGATCAGGAAGGCGCCCGTATGTGTCGCAGTGTTTCCATCAGGAAACATGACCAAAGCTTAAAAACAGTGACATTTCATCAGAGTCACTTTGTTTGAGCTCATTTTAAATCTTCAACGAAAATAAAACAGATCCTGTAAAAATAAATAAATAAAATAAATATCTGCGGGCGTGAAAAATAAAAAAAAAATCAACTCCAGGGTTTCAACCTTGAACCTGAAACTCTCAAACACCAAAAGATACGTTTTTTAATATCTAATAACGTCCGCTGTGTGTGGTTACTGATTTCATTCTGTCCATTGTTTAGGCCGATATGACATTTTGTTGGTTTGATGTTGTCACAGGCGGCCAGGGGCGTAAATATAGACGGTGCAGGTGGTGCGGTTGCACTGGGGCCTGTGAGTTGGGGGGGCCCACAGTGTGTTGGGGGACAATGGGCCCTACGAGCGACTGCTGCCTTAGAAATGTTTCTGTGTTCAAGAAGAAGAACTCTCGTTAAATTCAAAAAGGTGCCATTTGCTGTATCTGCCACTGAAAACAAGAAACCTTCTGTATCATATGTTTTTTAATGGTCAGACGCATCTGTAACAAAATTAAAAGCTTAATCTACACAAACTATAAAAGGGTTAAATTAACTGAATGACTTCTTGTTTCCTTTGGTGTTGTGTGTCACACACAGATGCATATATATGTTGATGTTGTCCAGTGTTGCGTCTCTGTTGGATCATGTGATGAGACGATATGTGCAAATTGAGACTACCTGTCAGGTAGTCTCAATGTGCACAATGTGCTGAGGCCGGCTGTCATGTTTTCTGCTGACGTGCACGGCTTGTGTGATGATGATGATGTGATCTGTGAGGAAGATCTGCAGAAATCAGCTGTTAGTTTTGTGCCGTTTGCTCGTCTCTTTGGCTCCAGTAACTACATTTGTACACAGAGTTAATTATGTGTAACCCACAGAAGAGGATCTACCGTGATCCACAAACAAGTCTTGTTACATGTGTGTCGTGTTAAGTCACATCCACATGAATTACAAATGCGTCAAACTTCCTCTGTAAACACAAACTTTACATTTATCATTTGGACAAACAGCTTTTTCTGTCTTTACCCACAGAACTCAAACTGGATCCTGACTTGCATCACTTTAAACTCAAATTATGTCTTGCAGTTTATGTCTTGTATTTTTACTGTTTGTTCTTCGCACTGTCACTTGTGTTCTTGTTGCTGAGTCTTTTGGATCTTAAGGCCCAGAGAGGTGCGGGCATTGCAAATTAGCTCAGGCTATAAATGCCGTGGTGTGTGGCATTTATGTGTGCTGTACAAATAAACATTAAATAAATAAATGAATAATAAATAAATTTCACATAACAGTGTTACAGGTTTTACAAATGGAAACAGTTTGACCACAGCAGATACACGTGACGTCATGTTTATACATCTGTGGATCCATTTTTACACGTGAAGCTGGTTTTGCACATTTGTGACATTTGTCACATGACCCACTTATATATATATATTTTTTTTTTTGGCTGCCTGCAAAAAAAGCTCCACATTTATCAGCCTTTACGTTAAAGTGATGAACACATGAATGCACCAGTAGTTTGATTTGATGTGAAGTGGACTGTTCTGCTTTTACTTTTTGTTTCTGTTGTGCTTTCACCTGAGTAAAAGATCTGAGTTCTTCCTCCACCACTGCAACCCTGTGTCACATTAGTCTGTTAGCACGATGCTAACACATAATGGGAATTTCCATTAAAGCGGTACTGAAAGTTAGCATTGCAATCTTGATAATATTATTCTTACAAATGATCCATTTTTATTTCACATCCTTGACAAAAAATAAATATGTGCTCATACTTAGAGGCATAAATTCCCCATGTTCTACTAGCAGCGTCAGATGTCTGTCCTCACGTCTGTCCTCACGTCTGTCCTCATGTCTGTCCTCACGTCCAGGTGTTGTTCAGGATGTGATGCGCGACAGGCTCGTTGTTTTATCCTACTTGGTCCAGTTATCTCACGTGAGAGAATGTCGCCACCTGCTGATGTGGCGAGAAACTTCACCTCAAACTGATTTTTTTTTGTTTTTTGTCACAGATCTGCTGCAGACTAAATTATGCAAATACACAGGAGGGAAGTCACAAATGTCACATGACCCACGAACTCACAGGAAGCAGTCCACAAATGCGCAACACTAGTTTCTTGTGTAAAAATGGATCCACAAATACGTAAATATGACTTCATGTGTGTCTGCTGTCATCAAAGTGTTTACATTTGTAAAACCTCAAACATTTTTATGTGAAATTAAAGTTTGTGTTTACAGAGGAAGTTATGTGGATATGACTTTACACAACACACGTAAAAAGATGTGTTTGTGGATCACGGTACACATCTGTAGATCCTCTTCTGTGGGTTACAGATAATTAAGTCAAAAAAAAGAATAATTAAAAATAATTGTCCCCCGGTCCCTTACAGTTGTTACTCTGTGATTTAAGTAGAGAAGCGAGGATAAGGGGGCGGGACTCTGAACATCTTTATTTCCTCCATTTGAGCCGAGCTACAAACGTGATCGGACAGAAATTCAAAGTCTCCTTCTTTGTCCTGCAGGTTTACGGGAGCTCGAGCGTCACCATGAGCCGAGCCGGGACCTCGTCGCTGCTCTCCACCTATCAGCTGCTTTTCTTGTCGACCATCATCTCAATTGAAGTCCCGTACTGTGCTGCAGGAAGCTCGACCGTCACATCCAACAACACGCTCAGTAACCACACAAAATGTGGAGGAGGTACCAACTGCATCGAAGGTGTCATCCTGCCGATATGGAAGCCAGAAAACCCGGCCTTCACCGACCGCCTCGCCAGAGCCACTATTTACTTTGTAGGGTTGGCGTACATGTTCTTGGGCGTGTCAATCATCGCTGACCGCTTCATGGCGTCCATCGAGGTCATCACCTCCCAGGAGAGACAGATCACCATCAAGAAACCAAACGGTGAGAAGATCACCACGACAGTGCGCATCTGGAATGAGACGGTGTCCAACCTGACCCTGATGGCGCTGGGTTCCTCCGCCCCAGAAATCCTCCTGTCAGTCGTGGAGGTTTGCGGTCACAACTTTGACGCCGGCGAGCTGGGTCCCAACACCATTGTAGGAAGTGCTGCCTTCAACATGTTTGTCATCATTGGCCTGTGTGTGTCTGTCATTCCTGACGGAGAGACCAGGAAGGTGAAGCACCTCAGGGTGTTCTTCGTCACCGCCACCTGGAGCGTCTTTGCGTACACCTGGCTCTACCTGATCCTGGCCGTCATTTCTCCAGGTGTAGTTGAGATATGGGAGGGGCTGCTCACGCTCTTCTTCTTCCCCCTTTGTGTTGGACTCGCTTACGTGGCCGACCGCAGACTTCTTTTCTACAAGTACATGTACAAGCGCTACAGAGCGGGGAAGCAGAAAGGAATGATCATTGAAACAGAGGGCGAGCCGGAGCTCCCCTCAAAGGTCGACATCGAAATGGATGGGAAAATGCTCAACTCCCATGAAGAGGAGTTTGATTTGAATGAGCTGGATGAGGAGGAGGCCCGCAGGGAGGTGGCCAGGATCCTGAAGGAGCTTAAACAGAAACATCCTGAGAAGGAGATGGAGCAGTTGATGGAGCTCGCCAATTACCAAGTTTTAACCCAGCAGCAGAAGAGCCGGGCTTTCTACCGCTGTCAGGCGACCAGGATCATGACAGGAGCGGGCAACATCCTGAAGAAGCACGCCGCTGACCAAGCCAAGAGAGCCAACCAGCATGATATCTGCTCCGAGGTTTCACTCAACGACTTCTCCTCCAAGCTGTTCTTCGACCCCGGTACCTACCAGTGTCTGGAGAACTGCGGCAGCGTAGCACTCAACGTGGTGCGGCGTGGTGGAGACCTGACGAGTACAGTCTCAGTGGATTACCGGACTGAAGACGGGACCGCTAACGCCGGCTCTGATTACCAGTTCACCCAAGGAACTATTGTGTTCAAACCAGGCGAGACTGAAAAGGAAATCCGAATTGACATAATTGATGATGACATCTTTGAGGAAGACGAGCATTTCCTGGTTCACCTCAGCAATGTGAGGGTCACATCTGAGGGCGCCGGCTTAGACGAGTGTGAGGCAAACCATGTGGACTGCCTCGCAAGTTTGGGTCTGCCGTGCACGGCTACCGTCACAATCTTTGATGACGACCACGCCGGGATCTTTACGTTCGAGGAACCGGTGGTGACGGTGAGCGAGAGTGTCGGGGTGATGGAGGTGAAGGTGATCCGGACCTCGGGGGCTCGCGGTGTCGTGGTGGTGCCGTACAAAACCATGGAGGGGACGGCTAAAGGAGGCGGCGAGGACTTTGAGGACACACACGGAGTCCTGGAGTTTGAGAATGATGAGATCTTGTAAGTACAAACCTCCAGTGCTGAGTGATGATGAAGAGTCATGGGAGCAGTGCACAGTTCACTGGTTTCTCTGCAAGGCATTCTGGGTATTAGAGTGAGGTCAAAATCCAGCCCAGTCACCAGAGGAAAACATTTGCATTGTACATTTCTGAAAACTACAAATATTTTATATTTGCACTTTTCATGTTTCATATCATCGTTAATAGTTACTAGTGATTTTTACCGAGGCGTTGCTGAATGTCTTCTCTGAATTATGGCCCCCTAAACTGGGTATTTTAGGCCAAACATCTTTTTTTGCACCTAAACGTAACCACAAGGTTGTCGAAACGTAAAGTTTCAATGTATCAGCTGCAAAATAACGTACAAATGTAACGTACCCACAGTTTGCAGGAACTAATGCTGCGTTCCAGGCAACCTGTAAGTTGTGTTTTTACAACTTTCTACCCGTGACAGTGCACTGGAACGGCAGTCAAACCCGTAACTTACCACCCGTGAACTCGTACCAGATTGATGTACTCCCAGTTACGCTTTCTGACGTCACACAGCCCTCTAAACTCTAAACCAATGACCTTACTCCTCTAAACAACAATGGCAGCCCCATGGATGCGGTGTTGATGCAGGTGATACACGGTGAGAAACAGACATAAAATAACCCTAATGTTAACGCACTATTGGCAGCCGCTCTAACAGCTGGTTTCCGGTGCAAGAATAAATTAATACAAAATATGTTTCCAAAGTCACAGATAAAATAAAAAGTAAAATAGCATCTGTGACCTTATGCGCCGTTTATCCTCCGTTTCACTCAAATGAGCAAGGAACAGGCACCTTTGGTGACAATAGTGACCATAAACAAACATAAACCCCGCACGGTCCGCCATGTTGCTTTGAGAGTTTGGCGTGACTTGCCTGGAACGCTATGAAGTCGTGAGTCGTGACTTGAAGTGGTGACTTACGGGCTCAGAAACTTGCCTGGAACGCAATACAATGCTGACATTTTCTCTGGAAGCTGGGCTGCAAAACCTGTCAAAAAGTCAAAATGTCAGTTATTTTGACAGAGTGTACCAAACACTGAGCATCCTGCGATATACGAACAAATTTTCTCTTGTTGTTGTTCCAATCAGTGATTTGTCCTTATTTTGTTGGTACACGTTGAGTTTTGGGTTTCACTAATGTTTTCTGAAGGTAAGATTTTAGGAGGTGTCGAGAGCACCCCGACCAAGAGAAAACATCTTGTTTCATGGTCCACACACTGTTTGTCCAACATGAGGAGACGTAAGTTTTAAATATGAGAAACATAAAAAATGCATGAACATCATACAATCATATTTAGATGAGGTTGTTTTCGGGTAATGACTGGATAACTGAATTCCTGGGCCAGATGTGGCCCGTCAGTCTGATATAACCTGCAGGTGGATATGGATTGAAAGAGTTTTAGCTGCAGCAGTGGCGGCGTCTAAGCTGAAATATCTCAGCTGTTGAACAGAGAGAATGAATCCTACCAACTGAAATGATTCTTCATGCGGCGCCATCATCAGGACAAATATCTGTGCCTGTTTAGTGTCAGTGGAATCATGTTAAACATTACTCCTGCTACATGTTAGCACTGAAAATATTCTTTATGACATGCAGTTTTGTTTTTACAAAACCATGAACTACGATCTGATGTACTAATGCATCACATGCAGTGGTTCCTCACCATCAGATACACTGACATATTCTATAGATATTTCGTATTATATTCAGCATAACAACAGTACAGAACAGCTGATAAAGTGACCCATCACACCAAATAAAGAAGAACACAATAACTGCAGGACGTTTGTGTGAAATGAGCAATTTGAATGAGTTTTGAGTCGATTATGTCCTGTGAATATCAGAGATACGTTTTCATAATAGTCTCAAAGAGCTCTCTTTATTATGTATTTGATTAAAAGATTCAAAATTCTGATTAAAGATTAGATTTAAATTCTGTCAGACAGATCTTTGGGAAAACACCGCTCACAGGTAACTGACGACCTCCAGGTAAATAGAAGCTACTTAAGCTCAGCTACACTTACCGGTGATCACGCTGACATTCACACGGAGACACACCTGGATTTTGGGGAGTAGGTCATATAACGAATAGAGTAATGAATTACTGTTGGCAGAGAGGAATAAGTAAAGTAATGTTGTTACTTTTGAAAAGAGTAATGAGTAATATATTACAGTTTAAAGTAAGGAGCCCAACACTGCCTACACGTCAGAACACTCTGGGTTCCCTCCTGCGTCAGTTTTGGACGTTCAGGGACGGCGTGTCAGTTTACACCTGTGACACACCTCATGGATTTTTAAAAACACATTTTCACAGGAAATGTTGAGTTTCTGCTCGTCACACGCTCAGACTGTTTCAAATTAAACTCATGATGTGAGTGAACACTTTGTTTTAAGGTTTGTTTCCTTCAGTTTAGGCAACAAAAGCACTGTGTTGACTTCCAGCCGGGAGCCCGCTGTTCGTTTCCTTTATGCCAAACCATGATGTTTTTTCTGAACCTGATCTCAGAGTCGTGTTGCCTAACCCCGACGAAGTCCACCTAAAATCAAAGTGTTTTACCAACAGGATGAGAACATGGTGCAAATTTATAGTGTAAGTCAGTGTTTTTGTATCACCCCCAATAAGACGCCTTTTTTGGAGCTAATACCATCCTCATTATCATCCTCACTGTGACCTCGTCACATGTCCACGTTTGGTCATGGACTTTCCACGTCCACATATGACGTCCAAGGTACCCTGGGTGTGTTGGTTGTTGACACTCTGGGACGCCGTGTCAACTTCAGCCTGTTACATGCATTGTCTGTTTTCAAAATACACTTCTGTTTTCACAGGAAATGTACAGTTTGCATACAGTCTCTTTCAAAATAAAAGTACTACACCGGAAGTCAGTGATCAAGTGCCAGTTTTTAACAACTCATCATGGTAACACCACATGGTCAGTGCTGTTCACGTCTATATGGGGCGGTTGTGGCTCAGAGGTAGAGCGGGTTGTCCACCATTCGGAAGATCAGCAGTACAATCCCCAGCTCCTCCAGTCTGCATGTCGAAGTATCCTCGAGCAAGATACTGAACCAAATTGCTCCCGATGATGCTTCCATCAGTGTGTGAATGTGTCACAGGTGGCACCTTGTATGGTAGCCTCGGCCACCAGTGTGTGTGTGTGTGTGTGTGTGTGTGTGTGTGACTCGTAGTGTAAAAAGCGGTCAGATGACTGGAATACAAGTGCAGGTCCATAAACCATTCACCATGACGCACTAGGTATCGTCCAGCGTTTGTTGTTGATGCTCCAGGACGGCGTGTCAGCTGGGCGGCAGAAATCACTGACAAAGCGGCGGGATTTGACAATTTTGGATAAAAACAGACAAACAAAACTCTTTATTCTTGAACAAACTCAGTCATCACTCACTCATGTTGTCTGACACCAGCACGTTAGACGTATGGAGGATCAGCACCCAGCGGTCGTGCTTGGAGTCATTCTGGAGTCAGGCTGGATGATAGTACTAAACAGACATTCATTAATTACTGGTCCTGCGGTAACTCCGCCTCCACACGGTCATGTGACTGTGACTTCAGGTTCACATGCCTCACATAGTGGCTGCAGGCAGACTCTTTCCATGTCTGCGGGCAGCAGGAATGTAATGACAACACATTTATTTCCAGAGAATAAACACGGCCACTGGCTGCGAAGGAAGCGGACGGCGTGTTAAGATGGAAAAGGTAGCACGCTCATTCTTTGTTTCAGTTTATTAATGAGGACGCTGCCCTACATTTACTCTGCCGGGAGAGCCTTATATAGAGCGATCAAGTTATCAGCCGGATATGACAGATAGTCCAGTCTGATGATCCAGTCTTATTGATATCAATATTAGTGTCTCCATGTCCCGTCAGTCCTGTGGTCAGAGCAGTCTGTGTTACATGGAAACTTTCATTTCTCCTTTTTTTTATTTTACTGTGTTAACCTTCTGAAAACAGAACAAGGTTTGGCTTTACAATCTTACAGGAGGCCGGTGTTCACTTCCTGTAAGATTGTAAAGCCAAACCTTGCTCTGTTTTCCTAAACCCAACCACGTGTGTGTTGTTGAAGGGAAAAAACATCAGTTGGAGGTGCTTTTATTTTGAAAGAGACTGTATGCAAACTGTACATTTCCTGTGAAAACAGAAGTGTATTTTGAAAACAGACAATGCATGTAACAGGCTGAAGTTGAGACGGCGTCCCAGAACGTCAACAACCAACACACCCAGGGTACCTTGGACGTCATATGTGGACGTGGAAAGTCCATGACCAAACGTGGACATGTGACGAGGTCACAGTGAGGATGATGATGAACATGGCAGCCAGGTCACAAACTTTCTCATGTTACAGTTAAACAGTCACTAAGAAACAGGAAACACGGTGACAGAACCTTGATTCATATTTGGTCAGCAATACCTTGTGTGACAGTTTGACCACGGTTCATGAGCAGAGATCGACATGATTGACAGCTGCGTTACAGACTTCTTGGCTCTGATTGGTTGTTTTCGTTCACTTGCTGTAAGATCATTAGAAATGCTACATGGCGACAGAGTAGAGACAGCAACATGATTTTTTATTGTCTCATTTAGTTTGGTTTACTTCCTGGATTTGACTTTCCTGATCAGGTCACCACAGAGCTCTCTGCTGCAGGACCAGAGTTTATGGAGCTTCATTATCAGTTTGGTTTTCACTGACAGCCAGAGGATTAAAAAAACAAAAAACAAAAACAGTTAGAAATACTTTACTTCACGTCTCTTTGGGAATTATATTTGATGACAAGTGCTGAAAGGAAGTAAAAGAATAAACAAGGCAGAAACAAACTATTATCTGAGGGAGTATTTTATGTCACTTTTCTGTTACTGTCTCAAAGTCACACTTTGTCCACCTGAATCTCAAATCAGAAGGAGATTAACTGATCAGTCCCTAACCTGCCTTCACCAGGCTGACTGACAGCAGACATTTACCAGACCAAAACAGTCTTCATGTCAGCTTCATGGGACAAAACCAGCAGTGTCTTTATGTATTGATCATTGATTTTATTTCCCCCGCCACCCGTAGAGTGACGGGGGTCTCTCCTGCATTGACACAGGTCACTCACAGACAGACTGGGAGCTGATTCATCAATGCAGATCAATACGTTCAAAAGACATGCAGCAGGAAATTTGTGTGTTTTAAAAAGCCTTCTGTGCAAATTACACTTCACCTAACGTGACGAAGATAGACTTGAAGTATTAAAAAACCTCAGGACTTGTGGACTGATACATTTAATTGAATGGAGGTGAATCTGTTTCATGAGAAGGACGAGTGACAAACGTCAGACACACTCTGTGTTGTTAACTGCGCTCTTGTTAGATCCTGACCTCACATCAGTGTCGGACTGAAAGAGTGGAGTACGCCTTTAATTTAGTGTTAGCCTCAATCTTTCATTCTTTGTCCAAGACTTCTGGTTGTTGGATGATTGTTGGATGTGTGTTGGATGATTGTTGGATGTGTGTTGGATGATTGTTGGATGTGTGTTGGATGATTGTTGGATGTGTGTTGGATGATTGTTGGATGTGTGTTGGATGTGTGTTGGATGTGTGTTGGATGATTGTTGGATGTGTGTTGGATGATTGTTGGATGTGTGTTGGATGATTGTTGGATGTGTGTTGGATGATTGTTGGATGTGTGTTGGATGTGTGTTGGATGATTGTTGGATGTGTGTTGGATGATTGTTGGATGTGTGTTGGATGATTGTTGGATGATTGTTGGATGTGTGTTGGATGATTGTTGGATGATTGTTGGATGTGTGTTGGATGATTGTTGGATGTGTGTTGGATGTGTGTTGGATGATTGTTGGATGTGTGTTGGATGTGTGTTGGATGTGTGTTGGATGATTGTTGGATGTGTGTTGGATGTGTGTTGGATGATTGTTGGATGTGTGTTGGATGTGTGTTGGATGATTGTTGGATGTGTGTTGGATGATTGTTGGATGATTGTTGGATGATTGTTGGATGTGTGTTGGATGATTGTTGGATGTGTGTTGGATGTGTGTTGGATGTGTGTTGGATGTGTGTTGGATGATTGTTGGATGTGTGTTGGATGATTGTTGGATGTGTGTTGGATGTGTGTTGGATGATTGTTGGATGTGTGTTGGATGTGTGTTGGATGATTGTTGGATGATTGTTGGATGATTGTTGGATGTGTGTTGGATGTGTGTTGCTCAGCTGCATGTGTCCTGTCTGTCTCCTTGGACTGTGTCCTCTGTGTGTCCTCTGTGTGTCCTCAGTGTGTCCTCAGTGTGTCCTCAGTGTGTCCTCAGTGTGTCCTCTGTGTGTCCTCAGTGTGTCCTCAGTGTGTCCTCTGTGTGTCCTCAGTGTGTCCTCAGTGTGTCCTCTGTGTGTCCTCAGTGTGTCCTCAGTGTCTCAGCCGTCTGCTGCCGTGCTGTTGGTGCAGATAAACACCATGCAGCTCTCTTCCTTATTTGGGCAGCCTGTGTTGAGCAGCAGCAGGACCTGCTCATCGTCCGCGGCTCGGCCCATAAAGCAGACAGACGACTGCAGCCGGTTCCTCTCAGAGACGACCATAGGGGAGGTCGTTGCTGGCCGACGGCCACGTCTCTGATCTGAGCTGATGTTTTACTGCAGCTTCTGTTTCCCTCCACAGAACGCTGTAACCCTGCAGATACGAAGCAGACTGACTGTGGAGTTCAGACTCTTCATACAGCTGCACTAACGTTCATCTGTGGAGACTTTCAGCCTCTTTTAGCTCCTAGTTTTGGGCTCGGGCACATTTACTCAGACGCAGAGACGTGTTTTCTTTATTCACTGTTCACATTTGATTTAAATACTTTGATGTTCTCTGGGTCACTTCCTGATTCTGCTGCTGATGATACAGGAAACATACGAGCTGAGAGGTTTATGTAAAATACAACCCCAATCCCAAAAAAGTTGGGACACTGTGTAAAAAAAAAAAACACAATGCAATGATTTTAAAATCTTTTAGATCTTTATTCAAATAAATACAGTAAAAAAAAAAAATCAGATATTTAATGTTCAAACTGATAAACTTTATTGTTCTCTGTAAATCTGCAGCAGGTTGTAATAAAGCTGTGACAGAAGCCTGTTTCCTGTCACTGTGTGACATCATCACCTCATGAGCAGCGTTAAAAATCTCTTGATGCCCGCGGTGCCATTGTTTTCCTATGGAAGCTGGCGTTAACGCTGACGTCGGGGTACTTTTCGATTTCGGTGTCACATTGTGGGCTTCACCGGCGTTTTGACGCAACACCGAAAGTTCAGTTTTGTTGAACTTCGTCCCGTGTGACGCTGACCTTTATGTGTAGAGCCAATGATTTTACAGAAGAACGCAGGCGGGGGCAGAGACAGGGTGCGGAAAAATTTAAAGATCCGACTACAAGATGGAGGAGAGATCAGCATTGGGTCAAATCAGCAATCATGTGCAAGCACCTTCACTGTTGAAGTATCTGACTTCAGTGTCTCAACAGTCCCATGATGCACCTCTCCGGGGTCGACGCTTCATCATGTCCCACACATAATAATAATGATGATAATAATAATGATAATACATTTTATTTATAGGCACCTTTCAGGACACTCGAGGTCACTGTACAAAAGACAATAATAAAACATGACAGTCAAAAAACGCAATACATAAAACAGCAGTAAAGTGCAACAGTGAGGTCATGAGGTCAAGGTGAGTTTTGAGGTGGGACTTGAAGGAGGTGACAGAGTCCAAGTGTTTTATGTCCTGCGGTAGAGAGTTCCAGAGGCGGGGGGCCGAGCGGCTGAAGGCTCTCGACCTCATGGTGGATGAGCGAGCAGGTGGGAGGGTGAGTTGAGGAGGAGGAGGACCTGAGGGCACAGCTGGGTATGTTAATGTGAAGGAGCTCAGCAGGATACTGAGGGGCAGGCCGTTGATGGCCGTGAAGGTGAGAAGGAGGATTTTATAAGTGATGCGGTATTTGACTGGAAGCCAATGGAGTTGCTGCAGGACAGGTGTTATACGACTAGAAGAGTTCTGGAAATAATTCTGGCGGCACAGTTTTGAACCAGTTGCAGTTTATGGATGGACTCTGGTAAACATGTCCAGTGGGAGACAGGTGTGGACTGCAGGCAGGTCAGTCTGGTACCTGCACTCTGTCACTACGGAGACACGCTGTTGGAACACGTCACAGTGTGTCTCATTGTCTCGCTGGAAGAAGACGGGACGTCCCTGAAAGAGACGGCGTCTGGATGGCAGCATATGTTGCTCCAAAACCTGGATGGACCTTTCAGCATTCATGGAGCCTTCACAGACAGGAAGTTACCCATGATGCACCTCTCCATCCCATCACAGACAGGAAGTTACCCATGATGCACCTCCACGAGCCGGTAACGATCTGTATGGTCCTGGAGGACAGGATGTCCATGATGGACTGGTCAGAGCACTTTGTGAGAAACATACTCCTGCAGAGCCGGAGAGCTACCACCATTTTAGACGCGCGCATGCGCCGAACACCAGACTCTCAGTTGTATGTTGTACAGACGCAGGTCACTAAATACATACTTTAGATTGTTGTTGTAAAAACAACGTTAGCCTTGCGTTCACAAACACTTGTCTAAAGAAGAAATAGAAACTTTTCCACTACCTAGCGCACTAGCCTTTTAGCTAACGCTGTCTCCTTATCAGCTCCTTAATCATGGATCAATAAAGAAAATAGCAACTTTCACCACAGTTTATTTTGGGAGGATCACTCCAAGGAAACATGTTCTTTGTTTAAATGATCATTTTGAAGTCGAAACAGACAACTTTTCAGCTAACTTAGCTAGCATGCTAGCTGTGCTAGGTAAGGCTGGCAGCCAGAAACAAACAACTATGATTCATTGTTGGTTAATTGTGCTATAATTGAAACAAAGAGCACATTTTCTCGCGGTGGTCCTTCTGAAATGAGCAGCGGTTGAAGTTACTATATTCCATCATGATCAGGGAGGTAGTGCACAGACGCTAGCTATAGCGCCAGCATAACTAGCTAATTGAAATGTTGACTACTGTGAAGTGATTGGCTGAATTAAACTGATAAGTTTTTCACTGACGGGATTGTGAGCCTCTGACTGGCCACATTAAAAAATGACTGACAAATACCGCACCCTCTCCAGCTCACGCATGCACACGTCTACAACAGTGGCTCTCCGGCTCTGCAGGAGGAGGATGCTGCTTTGTGTTAGTCGGGCTCAGAGAAGTGGGCGGAGCCTGATAGAGTCTGAACTGTCATTGGTAGCTGCTGCGATGTGTTTACTGACAATGGTTTTCCAAAGTGTTCCTGAGCCCATGTAGTGATATCCTTTATACAGTCGTGTTTGTTTTTAAAGCAGTGCAGTCTGAGGGGTCAGAGGTCACGGATATTCAGTGTTGGTTTTCAGTCTTGTCCTTTTCATGCAGAGATTATCTTCCCTGAATGTTTTGATGTTATTATGGACTGTAGATGTAAAATCACCAAATTCCTTCCAGTTGTTTGTTGAGAGACGTTGTTCTCTCAGACAGGCGGGTGGTGACGTGCAGAGGAGGATCTGAGATGCAACTGATTTAGATCGTCACAGAGAAAAGTGTCAGCGGTGTGAACTGGCCGGTCTGAGCTGGACTCAAGCCGGCTGATGGTGTCACCTGACACTCAGCTGGTCAAATGGGTGGCGGCTGGTTTTAAAGCACGTCACCTGTTTCAACAGCCAATCAGCTTGTAGTGAAGTCCGCTGGTCAAGTGTTGGCTTGCTGCAGCAGGTGCTCCGTCCCCACAGAGCCCTCTGTTTCTGTCCTCACGGTGTGCCGGTGTCAGACGGTGGGTCGCTGCTGCTGCTGCTGGCTGTATGTGCTTATGCCCCGCCCACACACACATTCTCATTGACTGACTGTATGGAAGCACAGAGAGTTGTTGACTAGAGATGATACGCCGTCTCATGGCGGTCACTTCCTGTCAACGTTACAGATCAGAAGCACAGAGAGTCGTTGACTAGAGATGATACGCCGTCTCACGGCGGTCACTTCCTGTCAACGTTACAGATCAGAAGCACAGAGAGTCGTTGACTAGAGATGATACGCCGTCTCATGGCGGTCACTTCCTGTCAACGTTACAGATCAGAAGCACAGAGAGTCGTTGACTAGAGATGATGCGCCGTCTCACGGCGGTCACTTCCTGTCAACGTTACAGATCAGAAGCACAGAGAGTCGTTGACTAGAGATGATGCGCCGTCTCACGGCGGTCACTTCCTGTCAACGTTACAGATCAGAAGCACAGAGAGTCGTTGACTAGAGATGATGCGCCGTCTCACGGCGGTCACTTCCTGTCAACGTTACAGATCAGAAGCACAGAGAGTCGTTGACTAGAGATGATGCGCCGTCTCACGGCGGTCACTTCCTGTCAACGTTACAGATCAGAAGCACAGAGAGTCGTTGACTAGAGATGATGCGCCGTCTCACGGCGGTCACTTCCTGTCAACGTTACAGATCAGAAGCACAGAGAGTCGTTGACTAGAGATGATGCGCCGTCTCACGGCGGTCACTTCCTGTCAACGTTACAGATCAGAAGCACAGAGAGTCGTTGACTAGAGATGATGCGCCGTCTCACGGCGGTCACTTCCTGTCAACCAGCAGGTTTTTACAAAGTTACAGAATGACGCATTGACAGTAGTTGTTTGTTTCTACTTGCCTGGTCGTGAATCTTTGGTCTGAACTGGGTGTAAGAGTGTGGGAGGGTGTGTAGATATGAAGGAGGTCAGACAGGTACGAAGGAGCTTAAACAAGCAGAATCTTGAAATTGATGTGATATTTAACAGGAAGTCAGTGAAGCTGCTGGAGAACAGGAGTGATGCGACCTATGAAGGGGGTTCTCGTAATGATACGAGCAGCTGAATTCTGGACCAACTGGAGTTTATGAAGACACTTGCGAGGAAGAGGACAGAGCTGCAATAATCACTATGGGATGTAATTAAAGAGTGAACAAGGATAGTGACGCTGTGAGGTGTGGAGGTGATTACTCTCATGCACACAGAGTCACATAACACTGTCTTTTTCAGATTAAGGAGAAAAACCATAATATTTTGTGATGTAAAAATCCTCATCAATATGCAGACAGTCATTTTGAAGGTGAAGTATTTCTCTCAGCAGTTTCACTGAAGTAAAGTCGTCCTGAACATGAAGTTTCAAGTTTCCTAAAACTGTGACACGAAGGCACGTCCTGGAATCACAGAGACAAACCCTCCAAACCATCAATCTGCTGACATCAAATAAACATGGAGGCAATTTTCTGTTTCCACGCTGCCGGCACACACACACACACACACACACACACACACACACGGTGCATGTGTCCAATGAGGGCTGCTGTAGCCTGCAGCTCAGCGAAGCCTCCAACACTCAAAGGCAGAACAATCAAACTTGTAACTGTGTCATCACTGACCTCAAATCAAACTGGTCTGAACTGAAAACTCTTCATCAGAGTCTGTGATTGGCTCTTCCACATCAGGTTTGTGATGTTTTCTGCAGGGTTTTGGAGACATAAAGATCTCTGACATGTTCCGAGTGAACAACTTTCCCTAAAATCACTGAGCGCCATCTTGGCTTCTTCCTATAACTGATTGGTATGTGTTCCAGATTGAAGTTTGTTCTTCAGGAACAATGACTTTGACAGAGGAGTCGTACGGATCATCATTAACGCTTACAACCTTTTTTTTTTCAGGAAATGTTTCTGTAACTGTGGTTGTTGCCCTGCAGTCTCCACCTCCACCTCTCTGACATCATCCACCTTTGTATCGGCAACGCTCGCTGCTGCAGCTCATTTGTTTCTGTTCTCTTTCTTCTTTCTTGCTTTCTGTCAGTTAAATAAGAAACAAGCATCCTCTAAAATCTGCCTGGACCGTGATCACCACAGCGATATTTCAGCTTGTTTTCTTTATCGGCGTCTGCACACTTCTCCCTCTGCAACCTTTCTGTCTGTTTTTCTTCTGTTTCAGCAAAACTGTTCAGATCAATATAATTGATGATGAGGAATATGAGAAAAACAAGAACTTCTTCCTTGAGCTCGGAGAGCCTCGGCTGCTGGAGATGAGTGAGAGGAAAGGTGGGGGTGTCGCCTTCCTGTCCTGTAACCCCGCCCACCTTACTAATGACCTTTAACCTCTGTTAATTCAAACTCACCTCCAGACCTCACAGGGAAGATCATCAACAAACAATCTGTTGTAGATATTCAGGCTTTGAGTTAAAGTCACAATGAAAATCAGAGAAGAGAAACAAAACGACAAAACTCACAGCACACTACGTACACTTCCTCTCAGAGTCGTAACTCAGTGAATAGTAAACACACAGACATGGAACACATATTGTGAGATTCAGTGTGACTGTCACTTCCTGAGGACGTCAGTATATCTGATGTCTATCCAGAATAAACGTCCAGAAATCCACTTGGAAATCACAGAAAAACAGTCTGCAGAGCCTCCCTGAGAATCTTCATGTTTTAAGTTTTACTCAGTATCACAGTGATGACTGTCTGTACATCCATGAAGTCACCGCAAACAGAAGACAACAGATAATTCAGCAATCAGTTCGGCTATATGGAAACTAATGTGGGATAAAACACTGGCAGCATTATGCTTCCTGTTTACAACCCTGATTCTGAAAAAGATGGGACGCTGTGTAAAACATGAAGAGAAACAGAATGCAGTGACTTGTAAATACAGCTAAATACTGTCCAACGTAAAGATATTCAATGTTCAAACTGATCTTCCGATTGGTGGACGACCCGCTCTGCCCCTGAGCCAGATCTTTGAGCGGGACGATGACAAAGTTCAAAAATGATTTTAAATTGCATGAAACTTTTTTTATACATTACAGTGTCTTAAAACATTTTCAGTACAACAAAGCAAATTGATTGCAACGTCACAGCTGCCACCAACATCGTTCAACATTAATATTTGGTTGAGTTTAGGTCGAAACGTCAAATTCAACATCAGGATCACGTCTAACGCCAACATCAGTCTGATGTAGAGAACTGACGACAGATGATGCTGATATTTTGTTGGTTTAAAGTTGTGTTGTTCAGTAACTGAAATGCAACGTCTTCCAAACGTCTCATGTCAATGCCATCATGGACTTCCCACGTCCACATATGACGTCCAAGGTACCCTGGGTGTGTTGGTTGTTGACGTTCTGGGATGTCAACTTCAGCCTGTGACACAACACCGCTAACTGATGTTTTTTTCCTTCAACAACACACACACACGTGGCTACGTTTAGCCGACACACACACGTGGTTACGTTTAGCCGACACACACACACACACGTGGCTACATTTAGCTGACACACACACACGTGGTTATGTTTAGCCAACACACACACACGTGGTTACGTTTAGCCGACACACACGTGGTTACATTTAGCCAACACACACACGTGGTTACGTTTAGCCAACACACACACGTGGTTACGTTTAGCCAACACACACACGTGATTACGTTTAGCCAACACACACACGTGGTTACGTTTAGCCAACACACACACGTGGTTACGTTTAGCCAACACACACACGTGGTTACGTTTAGCCAACACACACACGTGATTACGTTTAGCCAACACACACACGTGGTTACGTTTAGCCAACACACACACGTGGTTACGTTTAGCCAACACACACACGTGATTACGTTTAGCCGACACACACACGCGGTTATGTTTAGGAAAAAAGAACAGTTTACAATCTTACAGGAAGTGAACACCGGCCTCCTGAGAGAAAGTCTGTGGTTGTTAGAGGCATCCAACACCCCTCCCACCTGCCCTACGTGGACTTCCGCCGCCCTAACTTTCGTTGTTGTCCCACTACGTTTCCCCCTGACACCGCCGGGCGCTGTTAAACAATAACGGTGACCGGTCACGTATCATGCCGACGTGAAAGAAGAGCATTGTTTGTTAGTGTCTGACACCAGATGTCACTGACCAAGCACCGTTTTTTGTCAGTGTGAGACCTGGTTGGATTTTCAAACCACCCAAAATGTAATGTCTGATGTAGGAGTGCAGCATCTTTCTGACATCATACTGATGTTCGCTGGCAGCTGGGTTATTCTGGAACTAACAACATGTGTCATGACTGACATGTAGTGACTCTGCCTGTAAATAAAAGAGGATAAAACAAACAGAAAATAAATGTTTAATTGGAATTTGGAGGTTTGAATGTTACCGTGATGAACCTTTGCAGTTTTTTATATCAAAGAACCAGGAAGTTTCTAAGGTAGATATTCTGATATATCTTTATACTGACGATCAGCGAGGACAGGTTCATGTCCCGTCAAGACTCAGAGCTCCAACTTTTACTTGCAAACATACCTCCTCCTCCTCTGGCAGCTCTCATGGGGAAAGGGTTTTAATTTCGGTGATTTGGGTGAGGTGGTGATGATGATTATGATGAAGATGTGAAGGCCACTGAGGTGAGACCGTCTTATGTCTTTCATTGTGACTTTAACCTCAGAGTCTGATCCCTCCTCCCTGCAGGCCCGATGAGGTGAGGTCATCTCCTCCTCATCCCTGTTGCCACGGCGTTGCCACGGTGACTCAGACGATGGAATCCTGTCACACTGCATCTGTCAGCCTCTATGAGTGTGTCTGAATGTGTGTTGCATGAGCCGTGACCTCTGACCCGCCCTCCCGCTGTTGTCTTTCGTCCGCAGGAAGACCATAGCCGTTAGAATAATTGACCACGACGAGTACGATAAGCAGGCCAGCTTCTACATAGAGCTGCAGCAGCCATATTGGAACAAGAGGAGATGGACAGGTGTGGAGACGCACCTTGACCACTCTGATGACCTTTGACCTTTCCTTCATCTGCCTTCAGGCGCTCTTTATCCTGCTTTTTGTTCAGTTTGCTCCCACAGCTGTCGCTCTGCTCCTCCTTCACTCAGCTGGCTTCTGATTGGTCAGAGCTGTTGATGGAAGGTCTCCATGATGAGTCCTGATTGGTTCAGACCAAACCTGAGCCTGTGATTGGATACTTTCCACTGGTTGGACCATGGCAGGACAGTTTAGGACAGGTCTGACATCTTAGGATGGGTGGGAATAAGTTTAATATGTGAGGACAGGTGAGACCAGATGAGGACAGGTGAGGACAGGTGAGGACAAGTGAGACCAGGTGAGACCAGGTGAGGACAGGTGAGGACAGGTGAGACCAGGTGAGGACAGGTGAGGACAAGTGAGGACAAGTGAGACCAGGTGAGACCAGGTGAGGACAGGTGAGGACAGGTGAGACCAGGTGAGGACAGGTGAGGACAAGTGAGACCAGGTGAGGACAGGTGAGACCAGGTGAGGACAGGTGAGGACAAGTGAGACCAGGTGAGACCAGGTGAGACCAGGTGAGGACAAGTGAGACCAGGTGAGACCAAGTGAGGACAAGTGAGACCAGGTGAGGACAGGTGAGACCAGGTGAGACCAGGTGAGGACAAGTGAGGACAGGTGAGACCAGGTGAGGACAGGTGAGGACAAGTGAGACCAGGTGAGACCAGGTGAGGACAGGTGAGACCAGGTGAGGACAGGTGAGGACAGGTGAGACCAGGTGAGGACAGGTGAGACCAGGTGAGGACAGGTGAGACCAGGTGTCCCTGCTGTCTTTTTGTCCCTGTCCGTGTCTGTATTCATCTCACAGAGTTTGGGTTTGGATGTTCGTCACCAGATTAACACTGAACGTGGTCCTGTGACATCAGCATGTTAACGGTGTTTAACAGTGACGTGTTTTCTTACAGTCACACGTGTTCAAGTTCATAAGTAGATGATTTGACATGAATCCGTCTCTTTTATGTCACACTGTTAACAGACAGGTTTATTCTGGATCCATATTTCAGTCATGTTCAGCTACAAAGGACTTTGTGAGAGACGATGAAAGATGATTTTAAATGAGAACAAAGTGAACTGGGCTTCATCAGGAGACCTCAGCGTCTCTTCTCTTGTTTCTCTGCTTAATGTTTCCTTCGTCTGTTTCTTCTCTTCAGCTGTGTTGCTTCAGGAAGTCGGTAAGCTGCTCTCATGTTTCCCTCTTCTGTCCTGCTGTCTGTCCGTCATTCTGTCTGACTTCATCATGTTGTGTGACTGAAATGTTTTCTCTGGATGTTTCTACTACAGCTCCAGTGTGTTGGATTAAAAGTGAATATGATCTAATCAGTGTGTTTTCTTCAGTGAGAAATCACCTGAAAATAAGAATCCTGTTTCCGTTACCTTAAAATCAGACGTTTATATATACGTAGGAAGCAGGTCCTCGTCTATGGAGAGCGCCATGTTGCACATTTCTGCCAGCTCGTTTTCATGCCAATCTGTCAAACACCATCGCTGTCAGACACAACACACAGAGGCACCTTTCACAGAGGTGTGATATGCACCAGTTTGTAACTCCATCAGTAAGTAACATGAAAAGCAACAAAGGCCGCACAGGAGGGGAGGAAGGCGAGGGAGGGGAGGGAGGGGATGGAGGGGAGGTGTGCAGGTCAAACAAACTCCAGACTTCCACCCAGGAGCCTGCTGTTTGTTTCCCATGTGAGTTTTAAGCCAAATCATGATGTTTTTTACTAAACCTAGCCGCATGATTTTGTTGCCTAAACCGAAGGAAATAAATGAAGTGTTTTACTGCCGTTGTAAAGTTATTTTGAAACACAGATTGTCTGCATGCAACGAGCAGAAACTGAACTGACATTTCCTGTGAGAACAGACGTTTATTTTGAAAAGACACAGAGAGTGTAACAGGCATTAACTGACAACCCAGTGTCACTCCGAAGGTGTCGAACAAAAAAAAGCGTAGTGCTTTTATTTTGAAAGAGACTGTATGCAAACTGTACGTTTCCTGTGAAAACAGAAGTGTATTTTGAAAAGACACAGAGGATGTAACAGGCTGAAGTTGACACGGCGTCCATGACCAAACATGGACATGCGAGGATGTGTTGTAATTGACACGCTGTCCCCGAGCGTCCAAAACTGACGCAGGAGGATATAGAGACAGCATATTTAGACGTGTAGGTCCACTGACAAAGCGGCAGTATTTGAAGAGTTGGGATGAGACTGTGTTAGTTTCTACAGCAGCCCAGAACAGACAAAGCAAACACCAGCTTTAGATGAGCACAGTCACATTTTTGTGTCGGCCGCCATAGTTAGCCACCCCTCCTCAACGAGAGCATGGCAAAAATACAGATTCTTGTAACGTGAAACGTCTTTATTCAGAGTTTATCCTGGTGTAAATCAGCTGGTCTGAGACCTCTGAGGATAATTCAGCTCCTGAACAATGAACGCTGAAGGAATTCTAACCAGGAGAAGTTTCAGCTGGTTAAAAATCGGCAGTCTAGACATCACTAAATCGTCCTGAATCTGACACACTGGAGCTTCATTAAGCAAAGAATGAGAGAAAAATCTGAACAAACTTTGACTCCTTTTTTCCTTTTTTCTAACCTTTCAGGTGGATTCGTGAGAACAGGTAGGTGAACTCTGTCTTTACATTGACTCATTTCTAACGACATAATGTGGGACGTTTCCTGTTAATCTGCGTTCATTTATCCTTTTTGGCCTCTCACCAGAGAAACAGCTGTATGGTAAGACGCCTCTCAGTGGTGTGAACGTTTGCTTTAAAGTGTTTCGACACTTTAAGCAACAACACAGACAAAACCAGAGATGCAGCACTTTAATGTGACACTGAAACCTCTCATCTCTCACTCTGTGGAGGCAGATCACATTAACATGGCCCACACAGAGCCCTGCAGGATCAGAGCTGAGAGCAGGCGTCTCATTTATAGAGACAAATCAGTCTCGTTATTGGCGACAAATGTGAGTTTCACAAACATAAATTTAAAAAATGAAGTACAAGAATGTGTACGGTGATTTGAGGTGTTTATGGTGTTTGTGAATACATGTTGGACACATCTGTAAATCTTATTTGTAGATGATAAAACATTTGTCTCTGATAGTGAGTTTGATTTCTCTTCACAACTTTCACTGAAACCTGAAAGTCCAGTTCAGACCAAAGACCAAACACCTGCTGTCAACGCTCCGTTCTGTAACGTAAAAGCTACCAATTCACAGGAAGTGACCACAATGAAACGGCGTATCATCTCAAGTCAACAACTCTCTGTACTTCCGCACAGTCAGTCAGTGAGAATGTGTGTGTGGGCGGGGCATAAGCACATACAGCCAGCAGCAGCAGCAGCGACCCACCGTCTGACACCGGCACACCGTGAGGACAGAAACAGAGGGCTCTGTGGGGACGGAGCACCTGCTGCAGCAAGCCAACACTTGACCAGCTGACTTCACTACAAGCTGATTGGCTGTTGAAACAGATGACATGCTTAACGTTCTAAAATCTTTCATACATTCATTTTCTGTATCGCTTATCCTGTTGGCGGTCGCAGGGGGGTGGAGCCTATCCCAGCTGACACTGGGTGAGAGGCAGGGTTCACCCTGGACAGGTCACCAGACTATCACAGGGCTGACACATAGAGACAGACAACCATTCACACTCACATTCACACCTACGGACAATTTAGAGTCACCAATTAACCTGCATGTCTTTGGACTGTGGGAGGAAGCTGGAGCACCTGGAGGAAACCCACGCTGACACAGGGAGAACATGTCGGAGCACCTGGAGGAAACCCACGCTGACACAGGGAGAACATGTCGGAGCACCTGGAGGAAACCCACGCTGACACAGGGAGAACATGTGGGAGCACCTGGAGGAAACCCACGCTGACACAGGGAGAACATGTCAGAGCACCTGGAGGAAACCCACACTGACACAGGGAGAACATGTCAGAGCACCTGGAGGAAACCCACGCTGACACGGGGAGAACATGTCAGAGCACCTGGAGGAAACCCACACTGACACAGGGAGAACATGTCAGAGCACCTGGAGGAAACCCACGCTGACACAGGGAGAACATGTCGGAGCACCTGGAGGAAACCCACGCTGACACAGGGAGAACATGTCGGAGCACCTGGAGGAAACCCACGCTGACACAGGGAGAACATGTGGGAGCACCTGGAGGAAACCCACGCTGACACAGGGAGAACATGTCAGAGCACCTGGAGGAAACCCACACTGACACAGGTAGAACATGTCAGAGCACCTGGAGGAAACCCACGCTGACACAGGTAGAACATGTCAGAGCACCTGGAGGAAACCCACGCTGACACGGGGAGAACATGTCAGAGCACCTGGAGGAAACCCACGCTGACACGGGGAGAACATGTCGGAGCACCTGGAGGAAACCCACGCTGACAAGGGGAAAACATGCAGACTCCACACAGAAAGGCTCCCCCACCTCAGAGTTCAAACCAGAACCCTCTTGCTATGAGGCAACAATGCTAACCACTGCACCCCCAAAAAACCAGCCGCCAGCCATTTGACCAGCTGAGTGTCAGGTGACATCATCAGCCAGCTTGAGTTGAGCTCAGACCGGCCAGTTCACACCGCTGACACTTTTCTCTGTGACGATCTAAAACAGATTCATCTCGTCGTGAATCTTTGGTCTGAACTGGACTTTAAAAAGCTGTTTCATGAAATATTTCAGTGCAACACACGATATAAATGTCATCATTGAGAATTCAGTTACAATTGCATTTCACAGTAATGTTTCAGTGGTCGATAAAAGATTGAAATCATTCAGGCTGTTATTTGCTTCCAGATGGAAGCCTCCTCTGTAAACTGTGCTCTCTTGTCTGCAGTCAGCATGTAGATATTTATTCTCTCCTGTCAGAGCTCCAGACTGAAGCCAGAATAACTCTGTGGAGTCAAAGTGAAAATATTCTTCTTTTTTGGTGTTTCATGGTTTTTACTTCAGAGCAGAGTCGTTCTGGAACTCGTCCAAGTCCAGCGCAGTAGCCAGAAGAAAATGTTGGCATTGTATACATAGATGGATCACTTAACAGGCCTACAGGGCTTGGACCCAGGGGCCCAAAGTGCCAGGGGCCCCCTCTGGCTTTCACCTGCAAAATATCACTCAAATAAACACATAGCAACCAGTAGGGGTGGGAACTGCAGAGGACCCACCACATGATATTATCACCATACAATATGATATTACTGCGATAAAATATAATGCGATTTATGACCTTTTTTCCAACTGAAAATTATTTCCCCCAAAAGACAATTTTGTCATCATCAGTTTGACCCCCTGAGATAAAGTTTTTAGTCTGTTCATCGACTTTAATCATTTTCATTGATGCAAAATGTGACACAGAGCAGACAGACTGACCAACACTGTCATAACACCTGCAGACACCTGCTCTAGTTTGGAGGACGTGAGACAGTGTCTCCTGTCCTCTGTCAGATAATGTCCTGCTATAGTCACATATGAAGTTGAAGTCCAGGCGTCACATGTTAACTCCACCCTTCCTGCTGTACTCAAAGGTTCCTCAGCTTTATGCTTCACTTCTCTGTAGAGCTTGGGTACGGCTGTGAGGGGGCGGAGTCACATACCTGGGTTCACGTGTTTTTAGCATGTAACAAAAGCCTTGGTTTTCAACAGAGCTGTATGGACGCAGATCTGTGCACAGGAAGTAGGTTGGTAGGGCTGGAGGCGTCCTCACCACAAACAAACTGCACCAGAGTTCATTTGTAACTGGACCGAGACCACCTCTTCCAGAAGGTCTGTTCAGGTGTGCACCTGAGTGCGACTGCTGTGTTCACACCTGCCCAAACGAACCGCACTGAGGAGGCAAACCAACAGTAGTTTGACTGTTAAACACACTGCAGTAAAAAAAGATCCAACAAACCAGTGCGTCTCAGTCGTCCTGCAGAGCTGCTGACCTGCACCTTCGTCCGCCGACACCTCCAGCTACTACACCCCCGCTCAGTGTGTCTTTGCAGAGATGAGTTGATGATTATAACTTCTACAGTGTTTGTATGCAGGTCTCAAAGTCAGAATATTTCCACTCTGTGGCCTTCTCTCCAATCATCTGCAGTTTTAAAGAAGCTCCCCTATGACCGTTTTTCATCCTTCTCTGACCGCTAGCTCACCAGGCTAACGCTACGCTTTTTTTCCAAGCATGTCCTGCCCTGCTGAGCTGTGATTGGCTGGTTCTCATTGGCTCCAGGTTTCCTCTGAAGGCATGAACACTGCACGTCACCCCCTGCTGACCCCACAGAGCCTGTGGTGTGATGATGCTCCTACTTGACCTCTGACCTCATCATCTCAGATTACACGTTATTATCGCCTCCGCCATCGCGGACGTGTTTATGGCTCCGTTTGTTTGTCGGCAGGATATCAGAAAAATGAGCCGCCTGATTTTTAATGAAACATAATAAGAAGGCGCAGAAAGAGCTCATTAAGTTTGGAGCTGATCTGAATCAGGGGGCGGAAGCGCCATTTGTTTTTGTTTTGATAAAATCCTGTCGTTCAGTTCAGTCGAGACAAAACAGCCGACTGTAGAAATACAAAGTGTCTGAGTCCACAGTGATCCTCTGAGGTGGATGACACATAGCGCTGCTCACCACTTTATTCTCAAACTGAAGTGTGACGGCAGAAACATAAATACACACAAAACATTCAGATTATACAAGTCTTAAAAATCCAAACGTGACTCGTCTGCAACAAACTGCAGCAGAGATATGAATGATGATGAAATATATCCCGCCAGGATGTAACACTTCACAAAATTCAGTGTACGGTACCTTTTTTTTGAACCAACAAAAAAGGATAAACTCCTTTTTTTTAATTAAAATAATACTTTTATGTTATTAATATTTTTTTATCTAACATTATAAAGTCTGATCCTGTTTGACTGTGAACACTGATGGAGCCGTACCTGAGTGTCCCCTCAGCAGCATATAAAACAAAAACAGCTCTGTATGAAATAATTAATGTAGAAAGAAAAAAAGAAATGTTAGAGAGAAATTTCCTTGATTTTAAAACTTTAATTGTATGAAAGCAAACACAATCTGGACTTTAGTATTTCAGTCAGTCTGAAACGAGCTCGTTAAAGTCTGGGTGAGGCAAAATCAGTGATTTCTGTCTGAACACATTTTACGTGATAGAAAATGAAACATGAGAACATGTGAACGCTGGAGTCGTGTTGTGTTCACACCAGGCGCGAATAAAACAATTCTGGCGAGTGAATTACACGTGCAGTCCATGTAAAGACGCGATGAGATGCGAATTCCCACCAGGCAGCACGATGGACGCAGCCGGAGTGACGTGAAATACACAAATTAAGCGGCGCTAATGAAGCGAGCAGTCCGATTTTACGTCATACACTTATTCATGAGACTTGAAAAATCTGAACTTCAGTGACCAGTTGGCGCCGTGATAGCCAATCAGCATTGAGATTTTCCAGGGCGGTATGCCGCAGAGGACATACTGGTGGAAGTTCATTCATCGATTCAGCGATTTCACGTGCGTACGAAGAGTCAACACAAAATATTCTGGCCTTCAAACTTGTGCGAGAAACGTTTAGTGTGAACACAACTGTTTTCATTATTTCTGTGTCCAGGATTTTTTGGTTGGGCCTGAAATTCTAGTTTAATGACACACTGGAGTCGTCCTCAACGTAACCCCTCCCCTTTATATAAATGTTACATCACTCCTGACATCAGAGCGCAGAGTGTCAGCGTCCTTTCATGATAAACATCTCTGTTACACGCCACAGTCACAAAAACAACACTTGGGTTATACACAACTTTGTTGTTGTGTTGTTGTTACTGTTGTTTCTGTTATTACTGTTGTTGTTGTTGTTGTTGTTGACAGCAGGACTGTGAGGTTTCTGCTTTCAGTAGAATCAGTTTCTGTCCACCTGTTCAGGCAAAGACATCTACAGGAAGGTCCAGGGACGAGACCACCCCGCCCCGTCCACCGTCATCAACATCACAGGTACGTCCATCTGTCTGTACGTCCACCACCTGTCCATCTTCATCCATCCATCCATCTGTTTGTCCATCTGTCATTCAACCATCTGTCCCAGTGTCCTCAAACGAGTACTTCTATATTAACAGTTTCTTATCTTGCTTTAATTGGTCAGATTTGTTTTCATATCAAACTAAACGTTATTAATCATAATAAACAAACAAAAAGAAAAGTGTCCCCAAACGGTGTCTGGTCTGAGAATTAAGTTTAAGGTGCAGCAAACCCAAAATGTGAAGTCCTCATATGAGGACGCAGGGTCACATGAGGTTCAACCACAACCTTCTCCACCTGTCTGTGAAGCCATCATCCATCCACCTCACTCCTGTTGTGTTGTTCTTACCTTTGTTGACTGTGAAGCGTCGGTGATGAAAGTCTCACCATCAAACTCTCTGTCTGTCTCAGAGGAGGGGGCCGAGGAGGTTTTGACCAAGAAGGAGGAGGAGGAGAGGCGGATCGCGGAGATGGGCAGACCGACGCTGGGTGAACACGTCAAACTGGAGGTCATCGTTGAGGAGTCGTATGAGTTCAAGGTGGGAGCAGTTTCTGTTCCAGTGATGTCATAATTGAAACATTAAAATGAACACATAGTCAAATGTAAGGCGTGACATCAGTTTTCAGATTGATCATCAGATTTGCAACCAAACTGATGATTTGTGACAAGATCAGCAGGAACATTCAATGTTCAGCCTTCCTGACTGACTGTGTGGTTACCTGTTGTCTCTCAGAACACTGTGGACAAACTCCTGAAGAAGACCAACCTGGCCCTGGTGATCGGGACAAACAGCTGGAGAGAGCAGTTTGTGGAGGCCATCACAGTCAGCTCTGGTAAGAACCTGACCCGAGACGATCTCAGGCTCCAGTTTGAAGTTTCGCTTTCGTGTTGCAGCTTGTAGTTCCACGAGTTGTACGAATGAGGCCAGCTGAGAGTGAAGCAAAGAAAACAGGCTCCATGTTTGACGTGCATAGAAATAAAGATTAATCCGACCCGGCCTTACGTGTGACTTGGTGTTGACTCCTGGCTCTGCCTCCCTCTCCTGCCCAGGTGATGATGATGACGATGAATGTGGCGAGGAGAAGCTGCCCTCCTGTTTTGACTATGTCATGCACTTCCTCACCGTCTTCTGGAAGCTTCTGTTTGCCTTCGTTCCTCCCACCGACTACTGGAACGGTTGGGCCTGCTTCTGTGTCTCCATCTCCGTCATCGGCATACTGACGGCCATCATCGGCGACCTGGCGTCACATTTTGGCTGCACCGTCGGCCTCAAAGACTCTGTCACTGCTGTGGTGTTTGTAGCTTTGGGCACATCTGTACCAGGTCTGATACACACCTGTTCCACTGTCCTCACTTTGACTTACAGTACAGTACATTCAGTCCACAGATGCTGTCGAGATAAAAACGTCTAAGAAAAAAGTCTCTACACCAAAATAATCAAAAGCGAAAGGCATTAAAGGGGAAACTCTCCTATCAAAATATGTTTTAAGCAATGATTTAAAAACAGGTAATGTGCTGGCACACCTCGTCTCCTCAGGCAGAGAACTCCAGAGCCTCCGGGTCTTGGTGGCAAAAGCCAGGTCACCTTTAGTTACCAGCCTTGACCGAGGGACTAGTGAGGGTAGGTTCAGGGATCTCAGGTCACGACTTGGAGCACAGGTAGTCAGAAGCTCAGCTATATAAGCGGGGGCTAAACCATGCTGAGCTTTAAAAGGTATGAAGACTTATGATTTGTCCCAGTTAAAATACGAGCTATGACATGCCTAAAGTTCTCGCTGTAGATTTTATATTAGTTCTTAACAGCAGTAGAGCATTCTGTTAAAGCGCTTGACAGTTTTCTAGCTTAAAGGACAGGTAGATATGGCTGTCACCAGTGTAACAGTGGGAGGATACCCCACTTAAATGACTGATGATGCATCCTAATGGAAGCATATAAAGTGAAAACAAAATAGGACCAAGAGTAGATCCCTGTGGCCCCCCCAACACATCAGTGCAGCTGAAAAGGAACAGAAAATTCTCTCTCTAAGAAATATGATTCAAACAATTGAATCACAAAGCACATGCTCAAGGTTTATGTTTGTATGGACAGTGATTACTAAATAGATTTTAAGATTATTATTGTAAAAATAGCGTTGTTCTTGCATTTGGAATTGCTTGTTTAAAGAGGAATTAGAAAACGATGGATCATAGATATTTGTTTCTGGCTGCCAGTGTTAGCTAGCTGAAAAGTTTTCTGTTTCCACTTTAAAAATGTTGATCAAAAATGTTGCAGTCTGTTGATACTTTGACTTGAATTTGTGCTAAAATGGAGGATCCAGAGGGACAAGTCCACCCGTCCGGAGGACAAGGACCCAGGGAAAAATATGGCAACATCCTGGCTCTGAGCCCCTACACAGTCTGGCTGTGATCTGCTCCTCCACTAGGACAATCAGATGGAGGGCGGGACCTCGGTGGGGTCCTTCAGCTCTCCCTTCAGCATCCACACACCCCTGGATGTGGAGACGAGGACTTTCTCATTCTTTCCCCGGGGGTTTTGTGCCCCTACCCCCCTGACAGGTGGACTTGTCCCTACAGACCATCCACTCTAACATTAACCCTCGACATAGCATCAGCAGATGGCAACGTTTTTAGTCAACGTTTTGAAATGGAAATAGACAAACTTTTCAGCTAACTTAGCTAGCATGCTAGCTATACTAGCTAACGCTGGCAACCAGAAACAAACATCTATAATCCATTGTACGTTTGATATCGAACCAACGAGCTCGCTTTCTTGCTGTGGTCCTTCTAAAATGAGCAGTGGTTGAAGTTTACTATATTTAATTATGATCAGGGAATAGATACGCAGACGCTAGCTAGTGCTAGCATAGCCTGCTAGTTTAAATGCTGACTACTCCCAACTCTGTGAAATGATTGGCTGAATTAAAAACAGATACGTTTTTGACTGACAGAGGATTGTGAGCCTCTGATTGGCCAAATCAAAAAATTATTGACAGATATCCCGCCCCATCCAGCTCGCACATGCGTATGTCTAAAGCTGTGGCTCTCTGACTCGATGTGAATCAATGATTTTACGTCATACACTGCATGCAGCAACCACCAGATGGCAGCGAAGGCACGATTATTAATTTGGGGGCAGTTGCTGTTTCGGAGCTCAGTCACCAGAGGAAAATGTCGGCTTTATACGTTTCTGCAAAAAACAGTTACATTTTCACATTTAATATTTACCATATCAAAGTTTTTAAACTGATGTAGTTCATGAGCTGACTTTGTCATCAGGAGGTGGAGGGGATGAGGGATAGTGTGACACCTAGGAGAGATGCCTGTGAAGCTTCAGACCACTGTTCAACACCAACTAACAACAACAGTTTGTTTCTTTTCACTCAGAACAGTGTTGTTTTCCAGCGGGGGTTGTGCTCAAAAATGGGTATTTTAATCCAAAACATGGTCTTTTCTGAACCATAACTAAGTGGTTTTTGTGCCTAAACATAACCACACGTTAACCACATTGCGTTTATATGTACCTGCTACAGCACTGGTTCCCAAACTCTGGCACATGTACGCAGAGGAATCCCTGTAATTTCTTTTTTTATTTAATAGATGAAGTAAAATATATATAATACAGAGGCGAATATGGAATATATAGAATACAGAAAATATATCAGTATCAGGTGATAACATGAAAAGTGTCTTGCTATAAAAAGATGTTATTCATGTTTTTTACAAGATATATTCACTTTATAACAAGATGTTTTCAAATCAACAAGAACAAACAAGAAAAATGAACCTAACCCATAGCTGACATGAGCCTGATGACATCACTATGACATCATCAGGGTTATTACCTCCTCCAGTTTCACAGAAACTTCTTCTTGAACTAACCAACACAGCAGATAAACAGCAGCTCGATCAATCATCTCCTTCACTTTCTCTCTCCTCAGACACCTTTGCCAGTAAGGTGGCAGCCATCCAGGACCAATACGCCGACGCCTCCATCGGCAATGTGACAGGAAGTAACGCTGTCAACGTCTTTCTTGGTATTGGCGTTGCCTGGTCCATTGCTGCCATTTACCACTACTCCAAGGGCCAGGTGTTCAAGGTCGACCCGGGCACGCTGGCCTTCTCTGTCACACTCTTCACCATCTTTGCCTTCATCTGCATCGGCGTCCTTGTTTACCGCCGCCGGCCCGAGATCGGCGGGGAGCTCGGTGGACCCAGAATCCCCAAGATCCTCACGACCTGCCTGTTCTTCAGCCTGTGGTTAATGTACATTATCTTCTCCTCACTGGAGGCCTACTGCCACGTAAAGGGCTTCTAAAAGTTCTGCTTCTGAAAGGTTCTTACAGTTCTGATGGGTTTCTACAGGCACCAGTAGGTACCTGCATATTCTGACATGTTCCTGTCATTTCTGTTATTTGTCTGAAGGTTTGGTAGATGTCTAAAGGTTCTAACAGGTTCCTAACAGTTGATGCATTCCTTAAAGTTGTAAAGGACATGTACCAGTGCTGAGAGGCTTCTGAGATTAGGTTGAACTACTAGTTCTAAAAGGTGTTTTTGATGATCTGACAGGTTTATAAATGCAGATTAATAAATGTTCTGCTGGACCCTGTGAAGTTCTTTCATGTTCTTTAAAGATCTAACAACTTTAATGGATCCCAAAGGTTCCTGGAGGATTCTACAGCTTCTTGTCAGTTCTGGTGCTTTCCTAAATTTTCCAATGGGTTACTGTCATTATTTCAAGGGTTTGGATAAACTTGTAAGGGTTCTGCTGGGTTCTGACAGGTTCTTAGGATTTTTGTTGTACATTTAAAGGTGTAGATAAACATCTGAAGGTTGTTACAGGTTTCTGACAATTGATGGATTTCTAAAGAAGTTCCTGAATAATGTGCAAGGTTCTTAGAATTTTTCTAAAATTTCAGATGAACTTCAAGTTGTTTTGCGACATCAGAGGTTCGAGGAATATTCTTACATGTCTCTTATTTGTCTGAAGGTTGGTCTTTAAGGTTCTTTAGCATTCGAAACATGTTATATCACAATGTGACGGGCTTCTGTAAATTTTCTAAGCGTCTAGATAAAGGTTCCTAAATGTTCCTATAATTAGAGGTTTGAGCTTGAACGTCTGAAACCCTATTGTTGTTGTTTTTGTGCAGATGTATTATTATTTTTCTTTAGAAATATTTTTACAGACTCATGTCAGATGGTTTATTGTAGATATGAAAATTTCTCCAATGATTGGAAGTTGTGTGCTAACGTTGCCCAATAACGATGAGGCCAATCATCCTGATGGGGGCGCTATAATTAAAGGCCCACTTTGAAAATCATAGCTCCAACACTACAAGTCCAATTTACATAGAACTTGGCACAAGCATTCATTTATACTCACTCTATCAATTTGCCTCAAGAACCATAAAGATCCATCTGACGAGATTTTTTGCGATTTTGAATTTTCTGACAAACACATTTGTGACGTCTCCTCCTAAACCATTGGTCCATTGTGCACCAAATTTTCTGTGGATCATTGTTGGGCCAACCTTAACAAAACATATCAAAACCTTGTTGATATTTTGTTGCATTTTGAAGATACTGACCAATGAACTTTAGAGGGGGCGTGGCTCAGCACATACATAGATTTAACTCCACAGTCATTGGGCAAATCATCATAAAACTTGCAGGATGTGTCCACATAAGTACCTGGAACATAACTTGAAAGTTTCACTCAAATAGACCACTAGACGGTGCTAATAATGCAAAAGAAAGGGGTGTGGCACAACACAGATCAGACAGATTAATCAGAAACTGTCATCATGACAAAACTTGCAGGATATGTTTCATAACAATGTTGAACCATGTGTGTAAAAGTATTTTAACATTGATCCCTAGGTGGCGCCACCAGTTCCAAACATGTTCATGGGCTTGGCACATATTCGGCCATGGTGAACTGATTTTCAGTCAGTATTTAAAGGGGCAAGAAACCCATCCTCTGATATGACAGGGATCATAATCCTGACTTTATCCATTTCTACTGTAGCATTTTTCTTATTGAACTCAAAACCTTTATTCTATATGCGAAAAAGAAAGACAAGGAGAACTTGTTACATTGGATCGGGTCCAGATCAAAAGCTTTGAACTTCCTCTGAGCTTGAACCCTGAAATCACCTCTTGCAGCTGTTTTATCATGTGTTATTTGTCAAAAGGTTTGATAGAACTCTAAAGGTTGTATCAGGTTCCTGTCAGTGGATTAATTTGTGAGGGATCTGATGGACATCTAACAGCTCTGTCAGTATTCTGTTCAGGTCTTTTAGGTTCTTTACAGCTCCAACAGACTCAAAACATCTTTGATGTGGTTCCTGACAGATTCTACCTGTTCTTCACTGTCCTGGTGAATTTCTGGACGTTATTGTGGAACCCTTCTTTTTGAGTTACTCCATGTTGGACTGCTCTCTGGCTGCTGAGTGACCTCAGAGACTGGACTTTCTTCATCCTCACGTACATCCCCAACATTACAGACATTAACGTGTTCCATCAATCCTTCGTCTGTACCTCTCTGCAATGTTTAACAAAAAATAACATTTTCATTTTGTCGTGCGAGGACTTTGAATCACAACCACAGCAGCGATGACGGAGGCAGCTCAGGCTAAAGACTTCTAAAAACCTACAGGACGTTAGATGTTAAAGGCGACTGGAGCAGTAGTGTTGCACCTCAATGAATATCTGCACTGAGTTTGAAACATAGTTGAGTTTGACAACGGATCCAGAGTTTGGTGTTGAAGCCATCTTTGAACTCTTTGAGACTCTGCGCTCGGTCGAGCTGAACCTGAACTGCTGCAGATCCAAAATGTTTGAGGACATTTACCTGTGTATGTTTGTGTGTGAGTGTGTGTGAGTGTATATGTAACCTCAAAGAACACTGGGAAGAAGAGACGTCTGTCGTGATGTTCTGTGATATGATTGGACGATGTAAACACAGAGTTGTTGGGTATGATCTGACGGCAGGATGTCTTCCCTTCAAATATTAAAGTGCAGTGAGTGTTTTTCCTCCTCAGTGTTTATGAATCTTTCTCCTCTCTGATTGGTCCACAGAAATATTTGACCAATGATGTGTTTCAAATCAGATTCCTCTGTGCTCATACACCTCTCGGCGACTGCGTTAAATTGCACCTCCCAAACAAGCGTCTGTCAGGTGAGGGATGACAGCCTGTGAAAACTGCAGGGTACTGACACCGTGAGAGTGACACTGGAGTTACGTTCTGTCGTCAGTGTTAGTTCCCTCAACTGGCACTCAGTCGTCAAACGTTAGAGACGCTCCGTTTTAAAAGATGAATAAAAAAACACCACAACACTGAAGTCAGAGTAAAAAGTTTCCACAACTAACAGAGCAACTTGTGTCTGCACTTGTCCGTTTCCATCTGCAGCAGTTAATGTGTTTCCTGTAACATGACAGGTAGAATCCAGAGATAGAGGCCAGTTGCACAAAGATTCTCCTTTAAATCCAAGTTATGGTTCCTTTAAATGAAACTGGTTGCACTAAACATTCTTAAGCCTTTGGTCATTTCTTAAAGTTCATTAAACTGTTACTCGGAGGACCTCAGCGACCGAAGTCAGGAAAAAACCTCTGACTGCATCTTAACAACAACGCGACTGAGTTTATGGTGATAAACGAGGAAAATGAAGGCGTCCTGAGGAGACTGCTCTGCGACAAGGAGAGCCTGATGAACAGCCTTAATGCTGAGCGACTGGGGCTGGTTGCAGAAAACACCTTAAGTTAAGATTTTCCTTTAAGTCCTAATTAAGGTTTCCTCAAAATAAAATTGGTTGCACAAAACATACTGAGGTCTTCTCCTTAAGGTTTCCTTGAAATGTTCACTTAAGTATTTATGGTTTCCTTCTTGTCTTGGTCTTATACTTGAGGTATCCTCTCGACCGCTGCACAAAAGACCTTAGCAACCAAAGCAAGGTAAAAAAAAATCTTAATGTCCCTCTGACTCTGTCTTAACTGCAACATGACTGAGTTTATAGTGATGAAAGAAAAAACGAACCCACCCTGAGAACAGTGTTCTGAGACCAGGAGAACCAGACAGATGCACTTCTGATTTTACACTTTAGATTTGACTGAATTCATTTCTGTTTTCTGGTATTTAAGCATCAAATCTACTTGGTAGTTTGTGCTTTCTATGAATGTTGTCTTCCAGATGTTTCATCTTTTCCTCCTCTGACCTGTCTGGTTTTCTTGTCTTCTTTTCTTCTGACATTTTCTATTATCTAACTGTGAGCCAACTTTGTGAGACGATAACAGACGTCACGAGTGTGAGTCCAAGCAAACAAACAGACTCCATGGAAACTGTTACTGCTGTAAAATTCCTTTCAACGCAGTTAATGAGATTTTCCTTAACTGGGGAAACCTTTTAAAGGGATTCTGTGCAACTTCTGTAAGTCCCTCAGCTAAGGAGAAATCACCCAAACTGATCCTAACTCCATTCTGTAAGGGAGTGAGTCGGTCACAGGTAGACTGACTCAGTCTGAACACCTGGTCCAGTGTGGCGTGACGAGGCTGGCCGCTAGCGTTAGCATCAGAGGCTGTGCTAGCTCAGACCTCCAGGTTTGCTGCTAAATGTTTTGTGTTGAGGTGATATTTCAGGCTTGAAGTTCTCCGGTAGTACGAAAGTTCCTTCCTGCAGAGCCTGCAGAGAACACTACTCCTATCTACAGCTCCATCTGGGTGGTTTTTAAATGTAAATGTTCCGTTCACGGGGCCGAGCAGCGTCGTCTCATCTGCCTCTGTCATGTGACAAAGACACTGTGGCCTTCGGTGACGCACCAGGTCAAAGGGCACCACAGAATGTGATTAATCAATGTTAATTAATTCATCAAAATTGAGGCCATATTTTGACAGCCTTAAAGAAACATTAAGTACCTCTGACTGCATCTTAACAACAACATGTCTGAGTTTATGGTGATAAATGAAGGCGTCCTGAGGAGACTGCTCTGCGAGTGGGAAAACCTGACGGACACCGTTAATGATGAGCAACTGATTTTGTTTATGATTCGTCTCAACGTCTGAATTTGGATCACTCAACTTTCCAAAGCTGCACTTATCCAGTCCCATTACAGTAAGTGATCGCTCTGCAGTTTTATGCAACAGGATCTTTCCTATCAGTTACTGGCGAGGTATTTCATGTACACAGGTCAACGGTGTGCTGCGTCATTCACAGGGTTTCCTCACCCGTCTGCTGAACACCAGGGTGAAGGTCCCATCCAAACAGGAGGAGGATGAGGAGGAGGTAGTGCCGTACTTCTTGGATGCTACCGGCTTCCCACAAGAGTGCAGGGTGACGGACGGGACTCACAACAGGATTCAAGCGCCCACAAAACAAGAGGATCAATTTGTCATCAGAGCAAATCAACACTCAGTCAATGTCCAGTTAGTCTAAATGAGAAATGACAACAGACACGTGACAGTTTCTAGTTTATTGTTTCAGACGTGTTTCACATATTTTACAAACTGCTAACTGCCTCTTTAAAGGGTTGGAGCTCCGCAGTGCGAAGGGTTAATCAACACAAACACAAACTGATCCGACTCTGAAGGCTCGACTTGGTTTGATGGATCAGTTCAGAAGGATCATGGGTACTGTAGTGTTTAGCGCCACACTGTACAGAGTGCTGCAGGGACGACGTTTGTGTGAAGTTAGCGTCGCCCTGGTTCCCTCGTCAAACAGCCAATGAGATTGTACCACTGAATTTCTGATTAATGAAACACAAACCATTTCTGATCCTTCAGGTTCTGTTCAGAGACATAATCTTCACTAATGACTGTTATGATTATTGAAGAATAAATTCAATCAGCAGAAGTAAAACAGGTAACGTTAGGCTGTAAACAAACGTCGCCACGGTCACATGACGTGATGATGATGTTCTGTCGCCTCATTTAGACACTTGGTCGAGACACATAAAGCTGTAAACTGACAGTGGGGTATTTTTACTGACGTAGAGCAGAGGGTGAACGTCTCTTCAGCTCATGTTGACCTCAGACCTTATTTCACACAGCTGACCAGAAACACATTCAAACTACGATCCCCATCCTGTGGTTGTATGACTCCGCCCACCAGTCCACCCTGTGGTTATATGACTCCGCCCACCAGTCCACCCTGTGGTTGTATGACTCCGCCCACCAGTCCATCCTGTGGTTGTATGACCCCGCCCACCAGTCCACCCTGTGGTTGTATGACTCCTCCCACCAGTCCACCCTGTGGTTATATGACTCCGCCCACCAGTCCACCCTGTGGTTGTATGACTCCGCCCACCAGTCCACCCTGTGGTTATATGACTCCGCCCACCAGTCCAGTGTCTCTGACAGTCTCCATCCATGTCAGTGAAAACATGGATGCTTCACACACAGAAGATCTATACAATCAGCACAGTTTCAAGATTAGAGTCACCAATTCAGTATCTGACCAAATGTCTCCCCTTCTGTTCCTGAGATATGACGTTAAAACATGATGATGTCACAGTCAAGCTGACCTTTGACCTTTTGACCTTCATTATTTTATCCTGTTAGACATTTGGGTCAAGTTTGGTCAGAATTAGTGAATGAATTCTTCAGTTATGGACAGAAACATGTTTGTGAGGTCACACTGACCTTTGACCTCCAAATTCTAATCAGTTTATTCTTCAGATGGACATTTGTGCCAAATTAAAGAATTTCCTTGAGGTGTTCGCAAGATTGATGTGAGGTAACAGTGACCTTTGACCACTGAAATCAAATCGAATATTGAGTCTCAGTCAATGTTTGTGCCACATCTGAAGAAATTCTCTCAGTGTTCATTAAATATCAAGTTCATAACAATGAGACAGCAAAGTGATAGTGACCTTTGACCTTTGACCACCAAACAATAATCAGTTCATCACTGAGTCCAAGGTCTTGAGATACTGTGCTCACAGGGATGCCTCTATAACGCCTCCAGCCGTGGCTGTTGCTGGTGTGGAGGCATTAAAACCCACTGACTTAAAGACGAGGCAACAGGAAGTGCTAACATGCTAACTCCTGGGCCTTAGAACTTGTTCCTGCAGTGCACTGTCTCCAGCTGAGACTGATGCCCCTCTGAGAGTAAATGATTTCTAACTCTGCGTGTCATCCTGAAATTTTCATAAAACGCGCTGCTCTTTATTTGTTTTTTATGGTTTAAGTGTGGCGCAGAGTCTTGTCCTCCTGCCTCACCGTCAGGCTGCCTTTGAAGACGTCATATCAGAGCCACCAGACTTCACCGACAGAAACAATAACTGCACTCAGAACACTGAGCTGCTGCTCTGCTGCTGCCTCGATTGTTTAGTGTGCGAGATATAGCCGAGCGGATATTCAAATAGAGCGTACACTCACACTGATACTGATTTTTTTAGGTGGCTAAAATACATTTTGCTGCAGCGCCGTCCACAGCAGCACACTGATGAACTTCTGTGTCAGTAGATTTGGTTTATTAAAGATGACAGCAAAACACTGAACATAAAATATCACAGCAGACACGTCAGACAGGTCGGACCACCGTGTTTTAACTACCATAAAACT